>NW_010125312.1:16242-22766 GCF_000699245.1 Pterocles gutturalis
CTGCTGGCCACACTGTTTCTGACTTGGGGTATTTTATCTGATTTAAACTATTTTGCCTTTAAAGGAGGAAAACACCTTCTTTCCACCATGAGCCAAGAAAAGTCAGTCTACTCCAGTTGGTATTGCCACCCTGAGACCTGGTATCTGGAGAAGACTGTCCACAGTGTCCCAGGCATGCAGCACCGTGATCCCCATCCTTTCCTCAACTTCTCCGCAGCTGCTGTTACTGACAAATCCGGCTTACCAGACTGGCACAGACATCACCCACTTAGCTGTGCCAGTGGGCATAGCTTATTCATCAAGGAAATCAGGACAGTATTATCAGCCACGGTCACAGGAAATGTACTCAGAAATTCCAAGACCGCAACTTTTTTGACTCAAAAAAATATTACTAACTTTCTAACTTCTGCTCAGCTTTCTCCTTCAAGGCTCTTCAAGAATACTTTGATTCCCACTGGTAAAACCTGTTGCCAACATGAATGGCTCTTCTGCAAAAAAAAACAACTCTTCTTTTTGCTCATTGAACTGCTATAGTTCCTCAAGAGTTGACTGCCAGTTCAGCATCAGGTTGAAAGTTTTAGAATAGGATGTTTTGTAGCAGACACAATTACTTTTAAGACTTCATTAAAAAGTTAACTTCTTTATCTTTTATGTAAGTTTTCCATAGCTAAGTTATAAGAATAAATAACTGTTGTTAGTGTTCCAAGCAAGATCAGTCATTAATGGACTGGATGCACTCTGGCAACCTTATCACCGCATCATCTGCTTGAGCAGATAATTACAGTGTAAGTCTACAGGTTTATGCAGTGGAATGACTTACAAAATAGACCCAGAAATGTATCTATCTGTTTCAGCTGTTCGAATGTTCTCCATAGCGTTCCAAGGTGCTACCACCTTTAAGAAATATGAATAGGTAACAAAAAAAAAAAAAATCCACATGCTAATTATCCTTATACTTGGAAATTTAGGACAAATTCCAGAGTCATGAGAGAAAGACTTTGCTTCAACAAAGAGGAGTAGGCTTGCACCGAATCTACTAGCTATTCTGCATTATTGTGGAATAAGACTAGCACATATAACGCAGAATGTAACACATTTTACAGAAACCAGTGCTTGTTAATGCTATGATTTCAAAGGCAGTTTATACTCCCAGGTAATTAAACAGTTGGTATAAATCATGCTAGATTAGAGTCCATTGTGTAGCAGTAAATAAAAAAGTAGATAAACTGACCTATTTGATCTGTATCATGATGCTGGCCACATTACATGCAAGTAATATTGTTGGATATTGTGAACATATTGTTAAGGCCACTCTGTCTGGCAAACTCAGTGACTTGTCCTGGTGGAAGCAGGCTTGCTCACATTTTTATAGTGCAGACACTGCATATGGCATGACTCTATGATGCTTAATTCTACTATTGAAACATTTTATTTTATAAACAAATGGCTTAAGTAATACTTACTAAATCCTTGTTATGGAAACCTCTTCCCCAACAGAATGTGAAGAAGTAATTTGTAGACAGAAAATTCAATTTCTCATCTATGCTCAAAAGAGGCAAATGCACCATAACTGTTTTGTGCAGAAAAACCTGTTAAAAATATAGTACACAGATTGTATACTTCCCAACATAAATCCACACTGTTTTCCTTTAATTTTCACAATTTAGTTAAACAGCTTAACATGGTGTCCTTCTGTCATTTGTCTTGAAAGTTTTACATTGACATATATGAATCTCAGAAGTGGTCAGGGAGTATAACCCACTCCTCCTCAAACCCAATTTTGGTGCAAATAGTAGACAATTTTAGAGCAAACAGCAGGAACACTGTGTAGATAAAGAACTCTGTCTACACTTTCAAAAACTGCTTAAGCTGATGACCCCTTTCCAGGCTAAGAAACATTTTACCATATTCTTTACAAAGAACTGCAAACCTGAGTAATTTAACCATGGTGAGACAGGGCCTAATTGTATGAAATATTGATATATTGCATATATGCTGACCAATGAAGCAGTTATTTTACAGTACTGAAGGTCTGACTGTAAAGAAAAAGCATCATACCAAAATATCAATGTTGAAATTCTAGTTCAGTAATTGTCAGTTATTTCAAGTTTTGGATATAATCACGCCAAATGCAAACCTGTTTTGCTGATAAAGGGAGTTCCACATAAGACTGGAACAGAGAAACAGTAGTAAGCCATTAGACGGCAATTAGAATCAGGTTTTTAAGTCATTAGTGCTGGTCTGAGAGTTTAAACAGAAATTAAATAAAAAAGTTCATATGGGAACTTTCAAATTTTTTGAAATTCATGCAAAAATTACAATTTCCTGATGAAATAAAACTAGTTGTCAGTTGGTACAGAGTTGTCAGAATATCTCACAGTTATCCAGACATTATTGTCACGTAAATGCTAACTTGGTTGAAAGAACTGGTGAATCGTTTTCACATCTATGAGTCGTTGAGAAATAGCTCAGCACACCTCAATAAGAGTTTAAAGATGACATGGCTGCAAGCCCCCCCCAGCCACTTCCGGAACAGACCACTGCCTCAAGGAAATCTGCAGAGAGAATACAGCTCCAGGTTTATTTGTTTGCTTGGTTTTGGCACAGTAACAAATCAGTTTCCACTGGCTTCACTGCTTTTTTCTACAGGGCTAAAATGCATGCATTCTTCTTCAGAAGACAAGAAGCTAGAATAAGAGTTTCAAGAATAATCAGTACAAAGGAACAAATTATCATCAGAAGTTATTTATTCACCTCATATTATGAAAGGCACTTTGGTAGTGAACCGAACCCTGTCATCACTGAGAAATGCAAACAGCTGGGTACCAAACAGCCTTAAGTATGATGCTTTTTCTTTTTAAACTGTGAAAAAAGGTGAGCGTATCCTTTGGTGGGGAGGGGATGGAACAACAGAGAAAACATTTTGCTGACTTTCTGAAGAATAGCATAGTCCTCTGTCACATCACAAAAGCCTCAGACACCACAGCTATAAGTATTGCTGGAACCCACTGTAACACTGCCACAGCCTCGCCACAAGTCCTGTTTAGGCTAACATGAGCCTACACGATTGCTTGGGCTGACATTCTCTTGTCATTGCTCACCCAAGCTCTAAAACTCATATTTTGCTGAAAATTGTAACTGTGGAGAATCTTTTTGTTGTTATGCAGGATTTTTCTTGTTGAAACAAAGCTGCTTTTGATACCAAACACTCTGATACAAAATCAGGATGGAGTGACCTGAAACTAGACTGTCTTCATTGCCTTACCAAACATATATGTTCTGGCAAGGTCTACCATGCCTTGATCACTGGTGTGGGGTGTAGTAGTACATGTAATGAGGACTGATGCATAGATACCATAGTGCTAACACCATGAAAAACAGTAACCCTTTCACCACTGACACCATTAAAAAATGAGAGTGAAGGGTCACCTGTTAAGGTCTTGTCCGTCCCATCAAAAAGAACAAGATCTGACTGCGACTTCTCAAATTCACATGACTCAGGGAGTAGGTGTAGTAATCAGTGAGGTATGGTGTCATAAAGTTTATAAATTAGGATGTTTTATTATAGTTGTGTGAAACAAATGCTCACCAGCAAACACTTCCAGAGTCCCTACCTCTGTCTTTTATGTTAATCTTTGTATCATCAAACAGCTACTCATGTTGAAACACCTTGTAAAGCACACAGACCTACAGCTACACTCAAGCCCATCATTAGCTCTGAAATTCAGGTGCTAGGAAGACATTGCATTTTCCTGTGAAACCAGTCTCTCTTCCAGAAGCAGTAAGGATATGGCAGGATACTCCCTCTCATACCTAGGAACTATCCAAGGGGCTACACTAACTTGACCCCAGACACATCTTTGACCAAAGTAAAAAGCCTTTTGGCCTACATATAGATGAGTAGAACTAAATACATAGATAGAAATTTAGCTTTGGCTTTCACTGCTGTCTGAGCTGTATAATGGAATATGTTAAAAATGTTTCTTTGAATGAAGGAATACATGATTGACATACATAGTGTCATGCAGATAATTGAATCTGGAAATAGATGTAGGTCTCTTGCTTTTAGAAGTCATCTCAAAAAAAAATAAAAATAAATCCATGTATATAGAATGAGAGCTGATCTCTCCTTTTTTTGATAGTAAGTCACTGCTCTTTGTAGTACCAACCACTTTATTGCAACTACTTTATTGCAGGACCACATAATTTTGAACTATTTCTCTGCATTTTTGTCTGGCTAGCTAAAGTCTTACATTTCTAAATTGTTGCTATAGTGGACATTTGCATCATTTGACACACAGTGCTAAGTGGCACACTTAAGAGAGACAGACTTTCATTTCCTACGGTCATATATTTTAACCAGAAAGTGTTCTCTTACTGTCACCCAGTCTTATAAAAATAAAATTCATAAATACTTAGAAGATGGAGAGGAGGAAAATGTTATCTATAAAGACCACACATAAAACAGAAAGAACTTATTCAAAAGGTGATCAGCGGGCTATATGATGAAAATAGTTTCTCTGGAAACTACTCTGTAATTTGAGTAAAAATATTCAGAAATAGCAAAAAAAAAACCCTGTACTGCAGCAGTCTAAGAGAAACTGCACCAACCAAATTCAGATTTATGCTCACTTTAAGGTCCTTTAGTTATAGATACAATCATCCTAGGAGTTTTACAGAAACCAAATAAAACACAAGGAGTGACAAGAATGCAAGAACTGCTAGCAAGGAAACAACTCCGGAGTCATCTCTTTAATAAACTTGTTTTCACAGAATCACAGAATGATTTGGGTTGGAAGGGACCTTACAGATCATGTAGTTCCAACCTCCCTACCATGGGCAGGGACACCCTCCTCTAGCCCAGGTTGCTCAAAGCCTCATCCAGCCTGGCCTTGAACACCTCCAGGGATGGGGCATCCACAACTTCCCTGGGCAACCTGTGCCAGTGTCCCACCAAATTAAGCAATCATCAAGTGGTATGAGCACAGAGACTGCCCTCTCCATCTTTGCTCTTAAAATGTGTCTTGTGAAAAAGACTGGGCCAAAGAAGCAGAAGAAAATTTACTTTATGGTCAAATGCCTAGAAACCACACCTAGATAAGGGGAAGAGTTCTGCTCCCTGAAGAAACGTGGGACAGGGTTATGACTTCCCCGCTACGGAGAAATAAGCAAGTCTTGCCACTAGACACTATGTAAAGGGAGAACCATTGCCTCTGCTAACACACTTATGACTCATTTTCTCATTGGTGGGGCAATCTGCCCAGTGGTGCTGGACGTTCTCCAAGAAATCTTATCAGACCAAGACCCATCAGAGGCTAGGTTGCAATCAGGCTGTGATGAGACGTCTGATCAGGCAAGAGACAAACTGCTCAGCCCTGTCAGTACATAGGCTCTGGAGGCCAACCTAAGCATCGTGCAGGTCCTTCCAGTCTGTGTTAAACTGCTGGCATGAAAAATAATTGTTATTTTGTTCTAAAAACCACATGAAATAAGGAGTTTAAGCAACTTGGGCATCTGGGAAGGGTGTCCTTAAGATCCTCAATTAAGTACTTTCTCTATTTTTAAATGACAGGTTTTTGACAGTAAGTATATTAAATTAGAATTTGGCATTTAAACATCAAGATCTAGTAATTGCAAGTGCTGACAACAATTAACATGTTCTTTAGTAAAAAAGCATTAACAGCAATGTTTCCTTTTACTAAGTGTTTTGACAGATAATGGATATTAATGTGTTCCCCAAAGTAAATTATTGCTGCTGGTTCCCACAGAAAGAGCAACCAAGACCAAGGTCGCACCTGTACAAAGGTTATATTTAAATGTGAAGTCTTTTTTTGTGTTTCATTTCTCTGTTAGAACACCAGGGACAACAATAGATGTATGTGCAAAAATAAACAGAGAAATGATATTTTGCTGCCTCAGCTACAAAGCTCAGTCACTTAAGTCTACAGTTGGAGCATTCTGGTAGACAGCATGAAACAGGAGTGGTGCAGGCAAGTGCAGGTGCAGGCTGTCAACCAGTAGGGGTGCTCCTGCTCCAACTCAGACACCTCAAAAAGCAAATGTTCCCAGGAGACATTTCAATAAAATCACCTGTCCAACTAAGACTGAGATGCAGAAAGAAAAATAAGACTACGGTCACGGTTTAACCAACAGGACAACTATTTAGATATAATCTGTAGAATCCTCCAGATTAAGCATGGTGCCCACTCTCACAACATATTCACTGTAGTGAGTGTAATTACAAACTGTATCCCTTTCTAAATCATTCCATTGAGCTCTAGCTTCCTGGCCAGAAAAGCTACAGCCATGTTACTCCTGTTCTACGTGCTCCCCAGTGGCTGTGCACAATGTGACCCTATTCCCATGGTGACTAAAAAGTCTTCATCAGACAGATGTCAGTTGTTGTAAATCTTTGCTCTTTCTTACATCTCTGATTAGGAATTTTACCGTAACAAATTATGTTGTGATGATACATTATCTGGTCTCTGATATCACCATTCCCAGATTTTAAAATATGACTCCTG
>NW_010125312.1:22797-44606 GCF_000699245.1 Pterocles gutturalis
CTCAGTAGCCTGAGTCCAGCTATAGCATTTTCTCACAAATGCACCCGACCTTGACCTGAAGGCTAAGGGGCAGCAGGATGGGGAAGTGTAAACCACATCTGTTCTGGTATTTGTTACCTTTGTTATTCAAAACTTGTTTGATAACCTAGAAAAAATAAAACACTAGAAGTTACAGAGAACAATAAGGTAAAACAATACCAAAATACACCTGTCTGTTTTTAAAACTTGAAAAATGCATCAAGAAGTAGCTATTTTGCATTCTACTTCTATGTTTTTCTTTCTCCTCAGAGAGAAAGAGATCCTCACCATGATTTGTCATTTTAGGCTATGATTGTTTTTACTAGAAATGTATCCTCCATAAAAAAAGTTTATCTATTCCTACAGAAATTTTGTTGTGATCAAAATTCTCTGCCATTCTTATTCTGTAAGTGCTTACTAAAAAATATTTTTATATCAGTAATATTTTCACTTAATAATGAAATTGTCCACTAAGTCCTACTGCTTTGTCCCTGCTGTTATACTATGTATAAACCAGATGGATAGGTTCTGTCTGGGCTCTCCTCCAAGAAGTTATCAGCTTTGTTTCTTATTGGCCAAGCATATCACCTTCAATTTATAATCAGTATCCACTAACCCAAGGACATCAGGACTCTTCCTAAGTTGTGTTTCCTTATTGAATTTCTGCCAGCTCCCAGGTGAGGATGGCATTCACGTTATCAACATTGCTATACTTGGGCATTCTTTGTACTACATTACAGCCACAAGATGTGCGTCTGTTTACACATGCGGATACTTTTTAAGAATTAATAAAGATGTTTACACTTGTATTGTATTTTAAAAATGGAATACAGTACATTTAAAATGAGAAAAACCCCCAAACACCAGGTTTTGTCAGAAACAAAAAAATCCCACACAACCCCAGCAATGGCAGGGGCAACACACCGTTCATTTATGACAGACTAATTAGGACAGAGGGTTAGAGGTGTTTCACTGACAAGGTTTGGTTTTCACTACAGAGACCTCAGCACACTTGTTTTCTGTGACAAACACACTAAGAGATGCATGCCAAAGTCTGGATGACTTAGTACATAACAAAAGAATAAGAATCAAAACACGACAGAGTATTTTGATATCAAGCAGCACAAACCTAGTCAAAATTTATCAAAGTCCCTTTTTCAGACAGAACAACTGTTAAAGTCTTTTATCCTGTCAAGCAATTCTTTTACTGAGGAAGAAAGAAATTTTTTCTGTCGACTAATTCACAGTTATGACTGAAAGATGCTTTTCCTGCCTTTAACAAAGAAGGGGGTCTGATATTAAGCATTACGGTAAGCAGAAAGATCATCTGTCTGGCTTGCCAGCTGCACTGGTCTTTTTGCAGATTAAACAATGTGTTGTTCCCCATCCAGTTAGATGCCGCTGCCCTTGGCGTGTGGCTCTCAGGAGCCCATGAAAGGAGCAGGAGGGAGAGAAGTAGTGAGCATAAGGTGGGAGATGGAGGCACCTTGTGTGCCTCTGGTGGGGCTGCCACCCTTGGGAAGACTGCCTGAGTACACAGGCTCATCGACATGCCAACATTGGATGGCAAAACAATGACAACAGCCGTAGCAACAGCAACTGTTCGTGTGCAGAAGTGACAGGGAGCACTTGGGTGAAGCAGAACAGAGGCACAGACTCTTCTTCTCCCTTTCACCAGCACCTCTGCACATTCACTGTGAACCCTGTTGTCTTTTTAACAGGTGCCTGGAAGGCAGAGAGGATGGGTTTGCCTATAACCTCACTTCTTTGTTCACTGGATTTAAGTTCAGTGGGCCAGAAACCAGAATATCATATTTCCAGTTCTATCTTTCCCTTCTTTCCCAAAGAGGGGTTTAACAGCTCTAGGTCCACATCACCAAGCATTTTTTAGGCTTATTTTAATTTCTGCCTCTTCCTTCTGTACCTCTGGCATCAGCATTTTGCTTACAACTACTGCAGCATTCTATTTTTTTTTTTATTTTAAGAAAATAAATTATTTAATTTCTAATTAATTATTTTGAAGAAAGAGATTAACTTAGAGTTAATGGACACCAACTGGCAAAACAAGTGTGAAATGCTAGTAGCAGTCATTAATCCAATAGGCCACAGGGATGTCAGAAAAGCATGCAGGAGATAAAGGAGCCTTGTGAGAATGAGTTTTACAAATAAATCTCTGGGGGGTGGAGAACAAATTTGCTGAGTATCGCCAGCTTCCAAATTTGCAACTGATGGTCTTTGTCTGCTTTGTGCCTTGGCCTTCACATTTGCTTTTCCCCTGCCCACTCTCCCAAAATTAAATCCTTTAACTCTCATCAAACATCTACCATGGAAGGGAGATCAGAAAACTGGCATGAAATTCCAAACCGCCTCAGTAATTTGGCAAACAATTTATTTTGTTAAGCATTCCTAAAGTGTTGTCTGACAACAGACAACAGCTGAGCTTACTATATTTTTAAACTGTTGTGCATGATGTGTTAGTACAGGTGCATGCTAACATACGAGAAGAAAATGTAATTGTTCAGTGTGACAGTTTCTTGCATGCAGTTTCACAGCGTTGGGTATAAATGTTAAAGGCCCAGCTTTGAAGACTATGCAATACAAAGGGGAGCCTACAAAATTTTTTTCTCTTAAGATTTGTCCCCTTCGGATAATGCACAAAGCTTATTGTGTAGCCTGAAGTGAACCACAGCCACCTAGTAGGAGCATAAATACATCAGTTTGACAATTCTGTGGCATATATATATTCGAAAATCAGTGAAGTGTAGTGTGCATTAAATTCTGAGGACAAATGCTTATGCAGAAGCACTTCTGCTTCAAACTCTACTCACAGGCTGTGAATCTGCATCATTCTCTATCCTGCCAGCCTTGTTGTGTCCCTGTTACTGCTCTGCAGTCACAAACTGACTTACTGTTACCTGACAAATGTTGTTACCCCACCAAATGAATGTGCAAGAAACCCTCACAAAGAACTAGCAGAATAAACCACATGATGAACTAAACTCCAAATAAATGGTAGAAATAGATCACACTGGACAACACTTTAATGAGTTTTGAAGGAAAGAAATCAAAAATAAAATAAAAGAGTAATAAAATAAAATCTTTCTAGCTGTGCGATTTCTCAGCTGTGCAAGTTCAAAGCATGACAGAAGGATCTTGTTTCAGATTTCTGATATTTTGTACAGCTCAGAGAACCAGGAGCATAAAGACTCACGGGAAGAGGTCTGTTCCATAAACCAGCTCTCTTCCAAATATAAAAGCTAGGAACAGTCCACACGTTTGTAAGGCACACACCATCTGAAAACTTCGAAGAAAGAACAGTCTAGAGTATCTTTGCTGTGACTAAATCATTTTAGTAATTTGTGTTCAGTAATCAATATATAAATGGAGTGGTTTTTTTGCTGTCAATAATTTGCCAGACAGAGATATCTTATTTATTTCACACACATATTAAAAATTACAACTAGAAATTGAGAGTAAGACTATAAAATGTATGGTTTCTTTGGGAGTGCGTATGGACTCCATTCCCAGCCAGGCCACCACCTACTCTCCAACTCTTCTGTTCTTTACTAGTCCAAATCTCCAAGGAAAATTTGAAAAAATGCCATGACACATGCTCAAAATATGTATGTTCTTTATTGCATGCTGTTTCTAGTCAGAACAAATTCAAGTAACAAAAACTAACCATTATTTTTACATTTATTGAGTACTGTGTAAACGCTACAGTGACCATATTAGCTTATCTCAGGGCTTGAGTAATATGTTGCTGTAATTGCCAAAGTTTTACAGCACCAGGTTTGTATTTGTTCAGTTGTGGTTTTGGATGAGAGGGAGTTAAGCTATGTCTTACAATACTGGAAGAGATTTTATTACATTTATTGTTTTATTGTTGTAGCTTATGGACAGAAGTAGAGCAGAAGATAATACTACCTTTTTGAAGGAAATATTTCACAGGATAAACATGTATATGAGAGGAAAATGCATAGGAATAATATGGCAGCAGTAAGACAATGTTGCTGAAAATTCCAAATATTCTTTGCAAAATATTTACAGTAAGCTTTGTACATGTTTACAAGGCATATAAAATAAAATTTACAACTGACAAAATGTTCTGTTTCAGGTTTAATATTTGAAGGTCGGACTGCCCTGTCATTCATTCCAGCACAGGGAGCTATTACCCTTCAGTTCAGCAACATCTCACAGGAGACCGTTCTGGTTACTAGCTCACGTGAAATTATGTTGTTTGTGTGCTTCAAGGCTCCCCTGGCTGGTCTCTGCCTTCTTCAATGAACACATTTACTTTCCATACAAACAAAGCAATGATACACCCTCCAACCTGACAAGTACCAGAAGTGCTGCTACTACCTGCTCCCATTCTCCATGAACAGTCCTCCCTAGTCCTCTTTCTCCCTCTTCCTCCCCTCTCCACGGACTCACCATGTCCTCTCAAAGCCAGGTGCACCATCCTGCCACTCAGACTTGCAAAGCAATCACATACTGCTGTATACTGGTTATAACTAAATCATTCCAGAACTATAGAAAATAAAAGGGAAGGGTCTCCAAGGCACAGGCTACCATTTGCCAACACTGAGAAGAGGCTCTGAGGACAGGATCTCAAAACTGAAATGGAAAATGTTTTCTATTTGGTACCATGGCAACTGAACAAAGAACAGTAATTGCCTGTTCCTCTTCTCACCTCCCAGATTCACTGCACCTGGGCTGACTTGCTTTGAGGATTGGACCTTTAACTATCCCTTGGTGCCTGGCAAAGATAATAGATGAGGGGAAAAAAAGGGGGAGGGAGGTAGTGGGGAGAGGGGCAAAAGGCAAGACAGCAGAATATACAGTCAGAAAATTCTGAGCAGTCTTAACAAAAAAGAGATTTCCTGGACTGAAAAGGAGAAGGACAGGGTTTCTCCACAACTTATAAAGAGTAAGGAAAAAACAAGGAAATGCAAAGATCATGAACAGGCAGATTATTTTACTTGAAAATGTTCTGGAGCCACAGTTCTTCTTTCTAAAACACCTGAGCGCAGAATACAATTTTACAGCTTGTCAGGCAACAGACAAAGCTGAGAGACTGAAGTGATACCCAGTTGTAAACTGATAGTCCAAAAAGGTTGCACGCTGCACTGTTAGGCATGAGCAGGGTGGTCACAGTGTTTTGGTGACAGGCTTTACAATACCGATTCACTGTATTGAGCTCTGTTTCTGCTCTTTTCTTATTGTTGATTCAAATATCGCACTTTGGTACAGCTTGATATAATTTCACTTACTGTTTAAAAATAATAATAATTTTGAGGAAATGTGACTAAATTATCTAAAATGTGACTAAGGAAAAGTCGGACTTCATGAACAACACACTTCTTAAATGTGGAAGGACAGTTCCCAAAAATAAATATACTACAATTTCATAAACATTTCATAAAATGGTGTAGTATTTAATGAGTTTTCTGAATGTTGTGTGAACTATTGCAGGAGAATTTTATGAGTTACAATGAAATATTAAATCCTATTTATGTTTCATGGAATTCCACTAAATATTATTGTACTGTTGAATGCCTATACATAACACCATATACAACTTCCATGAAGTTAATTTGATTGCAGTTACACCAATGGAAGAATGTCATCTTGAAACAGAAATGTAAAACTAACCTGGCCGCATGTCAGCAGAACGCATTTTTTGCTTATGGTGTTTTACCAGCTAGTCTCATTGATCAGAAAACGTCGGTACACTTCCCATCTCAGTGAGATGATTTTAGGTATTGGACAAAATAACATGCATTTGTAATTTAAGACAGTCCCTAGCCTTATCTATAATCTTTCTAAACCCAAGTAACAGTCAGCTATGATAAGCAAGGATCCCCAGAACAAGAAGAAATTTCAACCCTACTGAAATTCACGTTCAGTGTTTATAGAAGGTAGTCTCTATTTATCTGCTTAATATGTAAATGAATTTCAAATTCTGAAGTTCCACAGGCATCACAAGCCTTTTCAGACACTTGTACTTTATAAAAGATGTGCCTGCCAACGCTGACACACTACACTGAAATGTTTCTTTCCACTCATGCAATACAAAGCCCACTGCAGAAGGACTGAAAATGTTTCCATACATCTCATTCCACATGAAAATCCACATCTAACAGTCATCACTTCTGGGCCATGAAACATGATTTTAATAGCAGAACTCATCACCAATTAACCATCTGGGTAAACTATCTGAGTAAAAAACTCCTCTGCTACCAAAATGCTGCCACAGAAGCCGAGCTCTGCCCGCATCCCCAGAAAAGCAGTGCTTGCCGTCATAATATTTTGCAGCCAGTACCGGTCAGCAAAGGACTCTAGCTCAATCCTTTCTCATTAGTCAGTATGTGTTGCAGAAGCCCAGAAATGGCTTTACTTGGTACAAATCTGATCCAAGGAATCATCAATCCGCACTGTCCTCTTTCTTCTCCCACTCCTGCTGTTACTGGCAAGGCAGTTGCTTGTGCTGCTCCCCAAATTTCAGCAAAAGCAGGCCAGTCATGCACCGATGACCTGCAAAGCTGGCATAAGACAACAGTATCTTTACAAGCCTCTCTGTTTCTAATGGCCAGAATACAGCTATAGCATCTTCCTAGCTAGCAACATAATTTGAAATTCTGGTATCATACCTACAGAAAGCATATCATAGGAAAGTAGAGGAAGAACTTGCACACTTCACCCAGATCCCAGGACATCTTCTTGCTTTCAGACGACTGTCCCAAGAAAGCCCATGACACACTGAGGGCAAAAATCCGATAATGGACGTAGCTAGCAGTGAGACAAACTTGCTGATACATTTGCACAGACTGCTGCATGAAAACAGTATAGAGTGCAGTTAGATACATGTGGCCATGTGGACAGACCTCCCAGATACCGACACCTCTGTGAATATCATCTCCTCTGCAATATTTTGCCACAGACCACCCATATAGACAAAATTTCAGTTACATATTTGAAAAAAATATTTTTTTTCTCTTGACACTAACACATTATTACGTGAGAGTTCTACCTTTCTCTAATCACTGTTTGATTTAAAAAATAACAAGAGTAATATAGCTTACTTGAGCAGCAAGAGATTTCCTACAAGGCATAGAAAACCATAGAAGACCTATTATTTTACTATGGTACATATCTGATATACTTGACTAAAGCAACGCATTCTTACAAAAAATAGTCTTGTCAAGTTTGTTACTGCAAACTTCTGTAAAAACACAGCCTGTAATCTTTTGTGCATTTTATGCTTTGTTTTCTTGATATGCTCCATTCCACATTTTGATTTGTATACCAGGTAAAATTTGAGATGAATTTTTAATTCATTTACTCAATCACCATAACATATGTGTGCCACAAATAAAATGTATCACTGATAGGAAACCACACAAGTGGCAAGGATGCTTCTAAGTTCATCAACAGACAGAATGTTTAGAAAGACAAAAAAGAGTCATTTGAAAAGAGGTTTTGACTAGGTTCTACCTTAGATGCTAATGTTTCTTGGCACCGCCCTTCTTGCACATCTTTTTCCCTCCATTCTTTCCTAATTCAAGTTCTACTGGTGCTGATAACACATAATTCAGCATCAGTTTCCTTCTTCTTGGCACAAGTATGGTGTTATGTATTGTTTACATGACAGCCAGCACTCTGGGACTGCGAATGGCAAGGTGTTTGAAAGAAATAGACTGCAAACTCTTCAGAGAGGGAGAACGCCTCCTCTCCCATCTGTTAAGCAAAAAGATAGAAGAAAAGCAGTACTCTCTTCTCCCTTCTACAATAAAATAAAAATAATAATAATAAAAAAAACTGAAAGAGAAAATAACTAAAGCCTGGATTTCAAAAACACTGAATAAAACACAATGGATGCTGAGTTGAGGCTTCTACCAGGCTTTCAGCCAACCAGACCTCTGCAGCTGGGTCTGGAAGGACATCCTACCAGTGATACACACATTATCTGTCCCAGCTTTAGTCACTGTGGATCACATCTACATCAATAACAGAGCAGCAACAGTAGAAGCGAAGGGCGTTTTAGCTCTAACATGGTACCACATTAGTCTCTTTACACTGGTTTTAGAAACCAAGCTCAGTTCTCTGCATTGTATCACACCATGTCATGAGCAAGTGTAACTTCTCAGACTGTGACTGTATTTCAGAGGCAACTACACCCCACTCCAATACTGCAACATAAAACCTTTAATAAATGCCATCTGACATGAGTGGTGTTTTGAAGTCAGTAAACCCTTTTGTAGCTCAATGGGAATTGCCCAAAATTTTCCCAGTGAGAAAAGTGTCCCTTGCAGTTAAACAGTCCCTCAGTGTAAGAAACCTTTCATCACACATTCAAAAGCCACCTGATTTGTGTAGAAAAAAAAGGAGTTTTTCCTCTTGTTTTTCTTTTTTTTTCTTTTTTTTTTTTTTTTAATTTTAAGAAAAGGATCTTTAAGAACTGACTACTGTTAATTGACGGGACTTTAGAAAATTCCTTCTCTCTTGTCACTTCTACAGTAAGGAATATTTGAGCAAAGAATAACTTGTTAACACTCTGTAATCTGTGCATGCCTCATCTTTTGGTAATCTGTTAAAAACTGCTGCATTTAGCATATTTTGGTTGCTAGCAAGTTGAGAAACAACGCTCCCCTGGGTAATAGCTAAAATGGTGGAAATTTGTATTCTGGTGACTATTAAGCAATTTGCAGTAGAAGAAAGTGTTTAGTATAATTGTGAGTTCTTTCTCAAATTTCTCTCTCAACCTGATTAGTTCCATCAAATGGCTTTTTTCCACCCTCCTCTCTGAGCTGCTTCTTTCTGTTCTTGTTTTGCATTTGTTTGTTTGATTTTTTTACATTCAGGACAAATTATTTTATTCCAGACATAGAGCTAAGCACTCTCAGAATAACTGAATCATTTAGTAGTGCTTGGCTTCATGTGTTTGTCAGCTGCAGATGACATTTAGCACAGGCTTTATCTCAGTTGTGGTAATTACCATACTGACATGAGCTCTCATACACAGCACAGATTGTTTTCAGCAGATGTAACCAAGCAACTCTGCCTTCTCTGAAATAGTTTATCTGGCTTTCAGAGTATGACAATATTCAGATACATGCACACACACACTCTTATACACATAGGGACACACACAAAAACAGGCCAGTGCTGGTTTTAAGGCAGTATCTGCTCTTTCTTCCTTCTGAGTCAGTTCAATTACTCCATGCAAGGCAAGTATCGAATCTCTCAGTTGTACACCGCTCCTGCATTGCATGCTGGCTGTGCATCTTATTATCCATGAAGGTTATTGTTATTGTAATCGATCTTAGTGGTACACCAAATGTTACTTTAATGATGTAATTAATATGCTTGGATTTACCATCTGATGTTCTCAGACACCACTTGTGTTAGCATGTGATAACAGCAATTTCAAAGATACTTGGAAACAGCAGCTTTCTGTTAAGGGAGTTGGCAGAGAAAGAAGAAGGATTAATAAAATAAGTCATGTTCTCTAACAACACTTCAAAAACATTTGTGTCAGATGTGTTCAGCTGACGTGACAACTCAGTATGATGCTGCATCTGAAGTTTGCATATTTATGTATGCATTTTTTTACATACAGCTGAGCTTTTTCTTTGTTATTATTATAGACTATAGTAGGATTTAGCAGAAACAAATCAATACTTCTAGTCTGAACTTTGCAATCAGTTGAACACCTTTTGGGATGGACTGTTTTCAGTGCTAAAAAAAGTTAACACTAGTTTGTTTGATAAATTATGTTTAAAAGCAAGGAAATGTTTTGTTTGGTTTTTTTTTTTTTTCCCAAAGAGCACTTCTTTCTTCTAGAAAAGACAAAGTACACCAATATTACAGAGCTACTTTAGTGTAGCAGGGATGGATCTGAAAGTGAAGTGCATGTACATAAACATAAGAGAACAAAGCAGATTCTGAATTAGTCATCACCAACATAACTATCACTCATTGCTTTCTAACTACATATGAGATTTTTATTAGAAAAGCAATTATGAGCTTAAATAAGAAATAGGATGAAGCTTAATGGATATTAATGGTGGACAGAATTTAAGAACATCCAAGAATACAGCATGAAAACATAAAGTTTAAAAGATTTGTCTTAGTCTTTACTCTCCATCAGAGAGATACCTTGTGTTCTTGATATCACAAAACAGCTTCTTTTTGGTGTGACTTACAGTTTTCTTCTAGGTCATGTTAGAAAAGTCCTAAGAATGCTTTCACATTTTCCATGCAAAATATATATATATATATATGTATCTTAAGAAATTTTAAAAAAATCAATCAAGGTAGCAAAAAGATTAGTGAATAAACATTAATCCAAAGAATATGGGAAAATGTACACTGAAACCTGCTTTTCTTTCATTTGATAGATCTAGATAGCTGCTACTACACTGTCAAATGTTTGAGTAGACCTTACACAAAATAAAGCCTTTAACTAAATAATATTTTAATTGGAAAGTATAATACTGAGGATTTTAATTGTCAAAGATTATATTCCTTAATATCGTCACACTTTGTTATTCATGGAAAAAGGTATCTATGGAGGAATCAGTTTCTTGTATGAAGTTCTGTACTGAGTTAAATGCACTTGCAAATCAATAACAGAACATTTACAGTACAAGAAGTATACTATAGATTTCTGGATGCCAAATATATCATTTTGGTATTTTTCTTCAGCTTCTGGATTCTCCATCACCATGGTCCATTTCTTGTGACCACACCTTGTCCTCTGAGAGACAAGTTCCTTTAAACAAGCAGTACTGAAACTAGATATCTAGACATTTTAAGTATCCTGTTCTTAGAAATACAAAGTGCATTCAGGCCAGAAAGTATTTTTTAATCTCTGCCACTACTGATATTTGATCTTGAAATTATTGCTGTCTTAAAGAGACACATATGAATGCAACACCACAGGAGGGAGGCAGAAATGACCTTTTGAAGTCTTTCTTGTAGTGAATGTTTTGCCTGTGGATTGGTGCTAATTGACACATTCTTGTGGTGTGAATAACTTGAGACTGAGCCCTTGGAACAAGGGACTCTTTAGGTAAAGCGTCTATAGTGCTGAAGAAACAGATTTCAAATATTAGATTTCAGTGGTAAACCTTTCCAAGTGACATTTTAGTACCCTTGCTTTCCTCCACCCTCCCTATACACATCTTCCTAAAAAGAGTATTTATTAAAAGAGCTAAGTTCTGTGAGAAACCCAGTACCTGGAACTTCAATTAAAATCAATCCAACTAGGAAGGGTTTGCAACTGCTTACACAAATCCGCATATAAACCAAGACAAAGAGTAGTGGTGGGACAGCAGATGTATTTCTTTTCCACAGCTCATCCAGCAAGCCTCCCACATACTGCAGTACTTGACTTTACTGACATGAAAAGACCACCCTGATAGTCTGTAGGACCAGAGTTCAACCTGCAAACTCGTGATAATCAAATTTTTAAGGACTTAGTTATGTAATATCCAAACTCCAGAAAGTTTCTATAACCTTGGTCTGACATAGTCCTGCAAAAGCATCAGCTGTGTGAATTCTTAGTTACACAATTGCCTTAGAAGGACAAATCATTTTAGAAGATGTCTCTTGGGCCAAGAACCATTGACATTTCTCCTAGTCATACAGAAACAGAGCCTGTGTATTAAAGAAAAAGGTTTACTTGGAATACATGTAGAGGGTAGAAACATTTTCTTATGAGAAATAAATCTTCAGATTTATACGACATAGCTGTGGAGATGCTAGAGTTCCATTTAAATAAAGCAGTCCAACTAACAAACAACAGTGAGATGTCAAACACATGGACAAAAAACATATAGATCCTGTACGACTTACTGAAAATACTCAGCACTTCAGAAACTTTTAAATAATCCATTCTACAGTTGGACATAAAGTACTCCTTTTCCCCCAACTCATATTTTTATTGTTTATGCAAGTGCTTAATAGCAGTAGAAGAATGTAATAATAAGATTCTAAATATTTTTTTTCTGTAGGAATTAGAGAAGTAACAAGAAGAATATTGTTATGGTGATAAGATTTAGGATGCTAAATTTCCATTCTTTTAGATTTTTAAAATATGTCTGAAGGGCAGCTATTTTACAATGATTATTCACTAGAGGAAAGAGAGGATGTTCTGCTTTTCTAATATTAAAGAATACCTAGTACCTCAGCAACCATTCTTTCTTTAAAGGTTTTTTTTTTTTTTTTTTTGGTGCAGAATGAGAAAGACAGAAAACAAAGCCCAAATACACATTATTATACCTAAGGTATCTATTTATCCAGGAGGCACCAAGAATAAGTTAACAATCTGTAGAAAGACATGGCAATGAATTCTACAACTGGCCAGACAAAACAAAGGAAAAGATATTTAATCACAAGTCTAGTGTTTAGTGGCTTATTTGTTAATTTTTCCCTCTGAAAGTCCTCTATTTTTCTTTTACAGTCGCTCCTCATAGAAGGTAAGGGTTGATGATGACTTAATTTCCCTTTCAAAGAGAGCAGCTGAAGCAGCTTAGTTAAGAACTACAAATTTTTCCTTGCTGTCTTCTTTGCTTCAGGAGGAAAACAGTCTGCTTTTGTCAGTGCAAATGTAAGCTAATATTTGATTATTCCTCTGTATCACTCCTTCTTTATGTGCCAACTCAGCAGTATTGTGAGGTGTGCAAGTAGGCAAAGAGGAGAGAGATATTTCGTTCAGAACATTTTATACTGTATTACAATACAGAAAACTAGCATTAAGTGGTAAAATCGTTTGGGGACCCATCTTCCCTCTCCCAAGTGGAAATCAATAGCTGTTTTGCTATTGGGTTCACTAAGAACTTGACTGGATGTTTCACACTTTGGGAAAGAAAGTTTGAATATATTCTCATAATAAAATACAAATCCCTGAGATCACAACATTCTCAAAGATATGCAAAGTGCTTCTGAGATTCTCAATGTGCTCCAAAACCAGATTTGATTTTTAATTCATTTATGTGAAAAGTAGCTTTGTTGACATATTCTTTGTCTCTGATTCCTGCTTCTCTCTTTGTCTTTCTTGTCAAGGGTTTAATTGCCTTTTAAAATTAGGAGGTCACTGCTGTAAAAAAAGGAATAAGAATTGAGTAGAATAAAAGTTTGCATGACTCGCATGCTTTAAAAATGGTTCAGTGTTGATTTTATAGATAGACAATTATTCTAGAAAGCAAAAACCAGGTTTTCTTCCTTAGGAAATGTTTTATTAGACAGTGATGATTTTTTTTAAATTTATAACTTTTAAAGACATATATTTAACACCAAACTATTGAGACTGGTAGAGCAAGTAAAATGATGTAATTTAAACCACAGTACATGTAACACCGACATATTAACATTAGTGCTACATTTTTGCGTTTGCACGAGACAAACGAGGAAGAAGTACGCTGACAACAGACGAACAGCACAGTAAGCACACAGAGCTCTGTCCTGAATGGTTTTTCTTTAGACTTTGCTGTGATATTTGGATTCATTTTGCTTTTTGCTCTTTTAATGGAGGAAAACAGAAATGAAAAATAAGCATGCAATACAATCTATTAGTGGCAGCCATTAAAGAAATTACCTTACCCATTGAATACCATTTAGCTTGGAATCAGTACCAGTATTGTTAATTTCTACCTTTTTACTGCACACCTTAGCTAGCACATGACCCATACTGTGTAACAACAGTTACACTCCAGGGACAAGAGATTAACAGCATGTGCTACGAGTGGTTTATTTTACGATTGCTGTGAAATAAAAGCTGATGGAAATGAGCCACTGGTGAATTACTTTGTTAGCAAAATCAACAATGTTTTTATCATCATGGAAAAGTCATTTCTTCTGTCTTGATTTTTTTCCCAAGAATGGTTTCATAGAAGAACATAATAGTTAGGGGAAAGTTGGGTGAGGGGAAAAAAGGAAATGAAAGATGTTACACCAATATTACCATTTTCATTGTTTGTTGCAGCTCCTCTGAATAAATTTTACCAGCCAAATCTCTGTGTTGCAGTTAATTAAAACACAATGTGGGCACAAAAAGCAATGGTCAAATGAAATCAAAATTGTTCTCTGATAAACTCCAGTTAGTCAGCTTTTCCGTCTCGTTAAAGGAACAGTAATGCAGCTGCTACAACCACATATTTTTTGAGTGCTAAGGAAGAAGAACATTAATCTCACAGCAGGGTAGCATGGAGGTTTGGTTTTGTTGTTTTCTAACCAATAATGAATGAAAAAGAGTGCACCGAAAAAGAGTGCACCAAAGAAGTTCTACTTCTCTCCACAGCCCTGCTACTGAGCAGTAAATTTATTTCAGTTTAATAGAAGAGACTAGTATAAAGCAGTACACATTGTTAACAAGCACATGGAAAGTGTGTATGCTCTGACCACCAGGGACAACCTGCACTGAACTCCTGTCACACAAGATTTCTGCCTGCCCCAACACGCTTCCCCTGACAAGGAACTTATATCACAGGGTAAATCTCACCAGCTACTACTCCTCTGGTGATAAAACATACTGAATTCTCCCTTTAAAACTGCATCTTCTTGAAAGGAATATCTGGGAGAGAAGATTACTATTAAATGTAGGCACCAAAACAAGAGGCAAACATTCCAGTCAATCGTATAAACATTTCGCCTAAAATTACTTGGATTTTTTCCCCCCTTACGGAGTCTTTTTTCCATTTTTACACTCTTGGCTGCATTTAACTTCAACACAAATATTATTCATCTTTGGTATTACTCCAAGTTCCAGAGCAAATTTGAAAGTTTTATGTATTGCCTGTCTGTTAGTCTGTAACAGACAGCAATTATTGCTAAAGGAGACAGCTGGCTGCCTTACCTGATGTTTTAGGACCCCAGCAGACATGCATACCCTACTCAAGGCTACCAGATAATGGTATGTGGCATGATTTACACAGGCAGAATTGAGAATTCATTGTGAATGTATTTATAATCATAGCACAGTTGAGAAAGAAAGATGATTTAAAGGTACATTAACACTAAAGCCTCCTCCAAACTGTTCTGAGCAGTGCTAAGAAGATGCAGTTCCACATACTTACTTGCATTTGGAAATCGTGTTTTGTCTGTAAATTGGTATGTAATGAGTATACTTAACCTTAGACATTACTTTGTCATAGAGGACCTGCCATTTAAGTCTCTATCCAAAATTTTGCTGATACCTTTAATTGCTGGAATGGAGCTGATATACAAAGAGGCCCTGAAATTAATTAAAAAGGAAGCAGATCTGGACAATTTTTTATAGAGAGCATTTTCTGGTTAAGTGCCTTATATTTCACTAAAGGCATTTTAAGAAACACCTCTCGAGCTTTTCTACCCCTACTTCTGATCATGTGGAAGAAATTTCTTGATATCACAATTCAAAACAGCCAACCCGCTCTTGCCCCAAAGGCAAGGTTTTCACCGGTCATTCACCTTACAAAACATATTCTAATATCATCCTGTGGAACTTGGTTGTGCATCCATAAGACTGCTGAATTTTCTTATACAGCCATTTCACTGTAAATCTTCCCACAAAATACTTAGCTGCACACAGAATAAAAATCACATTATAATTTGATCCAGTGATCATCTGAGTTCACTATAGTATGGACAAGAGCTTAACAGAGTATGTCACTAAGAATGGCTGCCTCTACTAATAAAGCTTCTGATTTCTAAGGAATTAAAAAAAAAATGAACACCTGGAAGTTGAACACATTCTAGGCTATTTCCTATTAGTTTTACACAGATGACCATGCTGGCCCCAAACAGGTAAGCTTCATATGTCACTTCTTGGTGAATAAACACTTAATTATATTTGGAGTTTGCATGTACTTTGTCAATTACTTCAATATGGCTGTATAGCCAAGTGCAAGCGAATTTATCTAAAGATGCTTATATAAATCTCAAACTAGGATAGTGTAGGTTTTTCTTTTTCCCCATGAGTTTACACAGTGGTATCTCAAATGCTACGATGCGAGCTTGAGATATGAGGTAGGTGGTGCAGACAAAAACTCAGATTTCAACAGGAGTGACTCCAACCTGCAGTAATGAGGACAAGTGTATGTGATAAACAAAGAGAAAGATAGATCAAGGTCTGAATGATGACACAAAAGCAATGGATAAGCATGCATTTGCCTGAATACTGCAGTCCTTGATATAATAGAAGCACTCAAAAGCTCAAACCACAGACCATTAATAACCCAAAGAATGTGTTATTCCTTTTCCAAAGAAATCAGGTGTTTAAATTGAAGAGGATGAGGGCAGTAAGTAAACAATAAAAAGAGTGTAGTATCTGGGTGCACCACTGAGCCTTGTTAAAACACACAGCACTGTCATTTTGCTGTTACCTGTTTCTCATCATGTTCTGCTTGTATACGTCTGAATGTCATTATTTAATTTCAGAAATGCTGTGAGGACATGGATAAACACAAAAGCACTCAGGGTCATGCTAATTTTATTCTCTACAGGCACTGACAAGATAAAGACAAGCTTAGTCATGTTGCTTTTTAGATGGTGTATTGCCAAAACAATGTGGCTTTGTTAAAAAGAGACACGTATATTTCTGCTAAAGGCAGATAATGATAGCTTTTCTAAGTGGCTGAGTCTGTCTGAAGAATTTCTGAAAACTCAAGGCAAAATGTGTGTCATAGCATAAGAAACAAAACTTTTACAGTGTATGATACTGGTGAGGGTTGAAAGATGTCCAGTTATCTTTCATACCATTGAGAATGTGCTGGATGAGCTGCAAGCTGATAACGGAGGGGAAAAAAAAAAAAACACATACATTTTAATACACTATCTTAAAGTAAAAAGACACTTGCAACTGGTATAGTTTGCAATTCTGAAGAAAACTTTAGGAACCCAAGCTGAATGGTTTCTACCAAATTTAATAAAAAGTAGCCTCAGTGCAATAAAGCTGAAATTTTAACGATAAAAATACCAAAATGCACAGAACTGGAGAAAGAGAGTTAAATTACTCGATTACCCTAAAAAGGATCTTGGGAAGAGAGCAGCATAAGCTACAGCAAACACAACCAGGCAAGGTATATTCCAGACGGAAAACCAGATAGAACATGAAAGATTAGAGGTTTCACAGTTTCATTCAACGGTGACTCAATTTTGTACTCAATTGTTACAATGCCAGTATTAACAAAAGTTGTCAAATCCCAGTTTAGACCTGTGATTGTCACAATCCACATTTAAGAGAAATACAAAAGAATTTATGCTTCTTTACACAACACACTTGACACTGATAATAATGCCTGAAATGGTAGCTCCTTTTCCTTTTTGACATTCAATTATTGATACATCCATACTTTGGCAACAAAAGTTTTCAGGTACGATGGAATTATTGGGCAGGAAACATAAGTAAAAATCACAGTGATGTTGCCACTGACAACACATGTGAAATACCATTTACAAAGTAAAGGATCTGAAAGTGCAATTTTTCTTAAATGTTCATACGTGGTGCTATCACGTTGTCACGGTTTTAAGGCCACCTGGCAAGTAAGCACCACACAGCCTCTCACTCTCTCCTCCCCTCTGGTGGGACGGGGAGGAGAATCAGAAGAACAAGAGGGTTGAGGCAAGGACAGGGAGGTTCACTCATCTCTTACAGTCACAGGCAAGAAACAGACTCCACTTGGGGATAACACAAAAAACCCAATTTAAATTTGTTAACAATCAAAACCAGAATAAGATAATGTGAAAGAGAACTACATCTTAAAAGGCACCCCTCCTTCACCCTTTCCTTCTTCCCAGGCCCAAAGGCTTTGTTCCCAATTTCTCTACCTTCTCCCCTGCCAGTGGCGCAGGGGGCAGGGAATGGGGGTTCTGGTCAGTCCGTCCCGTGTTTCTCTGCTCCTCCTTCCTCCTCAGGGGAGGGCTCCTCACAGTCTTTCCTGCTCCAGTGTGGGGTCCCTCTTATGGGAGGGTCGTTCACAAACTACTCCAATGTGAGTCCTTCCTACGGGCTGCAGTTCTCCACTAACTGCTCCAGCGTGGGTCCCTTCCACAGAGTCACAGCCTCCTTCAGGCACAGGCACCTCCTCCAGAGTGGGGTCCTCTGTGGGCTGCAGGAGAATCTCTGCTCCGGCACCTCCTCCCTCTCCTTTCTCCTCCCTGACCTTCATCTCTGTGTAGGTGTCTCTCTCACATCCCGCTCCTGTCTCTGCCGCGGGTTCTTTCTCTGGATCCTGAGAAACTCCCGGCTCTCGGGTGGGGGCTGCGCTGGGTCGGCTGGGCTAGGGCTGCGGCAGAGGCTGGGGCTGTGGTGGGGGGTCGGGTGCAGCCGAGGGTGGGCAGGAGATGGACGGACCAGCTGGCCCGGGCCCCCACTCCACACTCTGTGCTCCCCCTTCAATGTGTCATTGTCAGAGGCGCTGATGGGCTCGGCCTTGGTCAGAGGCAGGGGCACCCCGGAGACGGGGCTGATGGGCTCCAGCCTGGAGCTGGGGAAACTCCCAGCAGCTTCTCACAGGGGCCATCTCTGTGGTCCCCTTCCCTGCGACCAGAACAGTCTTGGAACTGTTCTAACTTCCAGCAGTTACTTACGGGGGCCATCGCTGGAGCCATGCCCCACTACCAAAAAACCCACCACACCAAACCACACCACACCTGTAAAGAGTTATTGAAGGCTTACACATTGATCAGCTCCAGAAGGCAGCTGGAGATGAAAAACTTTGGGAAGCAAAGAAATCCTCATCTCTGTTGCACCAAAAAAGGTCCTTAAGATTAAATCCTTGTTGGTGTAAATGCACTATGTGAACAACTGCACAGCAGAGCCTTAAATACATACATTCTTCACTTGTCTGTGTTATAGGTAGTGCTATTCAGCAATTGCTAATACCCAGGTGGTCACCCCTTTCCCTTGCAAATTTAGTTATTTAAAGTATGCAATCATATTTCATAACACATTTCTAGACACTTAAAAACAACTCTGAAAAACATGGCAATTCCTCTTACCTGGAGAGTTACAACTGCGCAGATGTTTAACAGGTGCTTTTGTACAAGGATGATTTAATGAGGAACAGCTAAAAGTCGTTTCCTCAGAAAGCTGTATGTTTTACAAAAGCCAGTTTTATACCCATTCTACTTTAAACATCAGGACTTCAATTTACGTTTCAAGAGTAAAGGATTTTGTCACAAAAATTGCTAGCAATTTGGAGGTTTATAATGAATAACATAAAATACACACAAGAAACATTACAGCTAAACAGATATTTAGAAACGTCCTAACAGAGTAATTTACACAGGTCTGGTATTAAAGATAATCTATTCCTAAATCAAAATATCAAAATGTGGAAAGTTGTCACTCTCACCGCATATTAAAGCTTACTCTGATTTACAGGATTACATTGTGGTTTTTTCAATGTATATACGATGAGTAATTGTATAATTCATGCAGTCCTTGATAAGTGTATATTACATGTCTTCTAATGAAAGATTTTATAAACGCGTCTTGCTGTTCTGATTTAAAGAGGCAACTGAAATAAAATGAATATTTAAATGTAATTACTTCAGCAAACAATGTACAAAATAAGGCATGTAGGATGCTCATATAAACTAATTTCGTTATTACTGTGAATTTATAAGTGAGCTTGGATTCCCTCTATCACTCCCCCTCCCCCATATTTCCTCCACTTCTCCCTCTCTTTCTTGCAGAGGCAGGGGCTGTCAATGGTCTTTTTTTTTTTTCCCCTTGACTGATACAGAGATATATCTAGCAGGCCTGAGATCAAGTCTAAATGTAGACTGGCTTACCCTGTCTTTCCACTCTTGCCTTCACCATGCCAGCATCCCTTTGCTACCTTTAAAGCTTCAGGTTTATCACTGTTTATTGACATATGTTCTCTGGTAAGCTTTGAGAACAAAATGACGGTCAAGATTCCTGCTAGACCCTTCATTATATTCATGCAACCAGTACACAACCACAATTAAAAATAAAAAAAAAAAAACAAAAAACAAAAAAAAAAAAAACAAGAAAACAACCAATTTAAAAGTCCAAATGAGAGGGACCAGATTATCTTGAAAAAAAAAGATAAACTTGACTTTTCATCCCTGACCAAATCCAGCAGAGAATTTCCAATTTCCTAGGGCTAACAGAGCACTGGAAGAGGATTAATTTTAACTGACCTCAGTACACTGAAACTGATTTTCTTTGAATCACACAGACCTAAAGTAGGCTTTCGATGATCCAGAACCAATAAAGGAGATTAATTACAGTTCTTTGACACAATGTATATCTTAGAGATCCAATGAAAGCAATGTTTTGCCTGCCACAAGCAAATGGGCATGTTAAACTTGTGTAGCACAATAACCCTAAATTAAATAGCATCATTAAACTTGTTGTTACAGCACATGAGTTGGAGAGGAAAAAAATCAGTCATGCGTTTGCAGAAACATTGAGGTTCTACTTCATAATAAATCACCTACTGGTCAAAATTACTCAGACAGTATTCTTCACAAAGAAATTAAAACAAACATTAAAATTGTTTCAAATATCCTTATTTTCACTAAAAGTCAATTAAAAGCAAACAAACAACAAACAAACCACCCCCTAGTGGATTTTTGAATTTAGCACCTTTTCCAAAAGTGACATGATATTACTCTATCAATACACATTATAATATATTTTTCTTCAAAACATTCACATTGGGTTCCTGAAGGAGCTTTCTCTGAAAGGCAGTGGCTATCACAATGCTACTTTGCATGCCAGGACCCCGGAGACAAAACTCCAGTTAAAGCCTGCTTTCTAACACCACTTGCTAGGAACCTATCCTGGTGCAAAGTAGTTGTCCATTCCCTGTCTGCAGAAAAATTTTGGACTATCTTACCTCTGTAGGAGAAATTTTTCTTTGTATTTGAAAGTTCTTGGGGAAAAAGGAACCACTGCAATCATAAAATTAAGAAGTCTTACACCATCAATGTATACACACCAACAGAAAGATAATAAAGGAGCATTTGTTTCTATGTATCTCCACTCTTCACCATCATCATCTTTTTTCTTTCTGTTGCCCATGTTTTCCACCCAATTCCAATAATTTAAGATATGCAATAATTTTCTGAATGTTATTAGGACCCTTTTTGGACTCTGATTTCTGTAAGAGGCTCATGGGACCACTAAATAATTTCTCTTCACCTATCTGAAGTCCGGGCTTCTGCATTTAGATTGTTTCTCTGCTGGAGAGGGAACCTGATAGGTTGTATGTTATAAAATGGTCCCAAAAGGGTTTGGAAATTGTAGGTTTTCATAGACAGAAATTTATCTTGGTTTGAGGACTTTCTTTGTTCATTTCTTCAACCCATTGCAAGCTTGTTAGACCAAGGAGGAAGAGTTTCAGGCATTAGAATTAAGTTCAAACCTGTAAATTCATATCAAGTCTCTGGGACAGAGCTTGGGAAAACTTAAGCAAATAGCTTCATTCTTTTGTGCCTTAGTGCCACACTTCTAAAAAAAAGGATTCCTCCTAAAACTTTTATCTAATTGATATATCTGTAACCTCTATGGGTCATGGGTTGTCACCTTCAGTGAAAGCACTGGTCACGAGGTAGAATGAATTCACATTTAGCCCAAGTTTGCACAAAAAATTGAATAGCTCATCAGTATTTTAAGTAAAACACAAGCTAAACGTGTAGACGACTCCATGAACTGTTAATTGGATAATGTTAATTGAAAGTTCAACTTTTTCTTATCTTCTTCAGTACAGAAAGATAACTAGATTTAATGAGCAAAGCTCAATGAGTAAAGCATTTGACACCATCTCCCACAG
>NW_010125313.1:0-2248 GCF_000699245.1 Pterocles gutturalis
CGCCTTGGGCTTCCCAGTGGGCAAACTCTTGTTCTCACACCGATGAGATTTGGGATCTAGGCGTGAGCTCATGCACTGGTTCGGGGTGGGGAGCAGCAGATCCACCCCACAGCAGCAGCCTGGAGAGCCCCCCACTCCTGCCTTCCTCCTCCTCCTCCTGGTGGTGCCCCTGGGGGACCCACCTTTGGAAAATGCTGGGAGCCGGGGAAACCCCCCCGGGATGTGCCATGGAAGGGGGATCGGGCTCGTTAGCTGAGCCAGCCGCAGGAAGTGCCCACCTGCACACCGGCACCCTCGTCAGCACCAATTAACCCCCGGCCGGGGGTGGGCACCCCCTCCGCCCCTCGCTGTGATATTAATTACAGGCAGGAGCTGGGGGGTGACCAAGGCACTGTCCCCCTGCCGTGTCCTTCAGCATCTCTTTGTGTCCGGGTGGGCTGCGCGCGGGGCAGGAGGCAGTGATCCCAAATATCGATGCGGGCCCCAATCGATGCTATCTCCTTTTTCCATGCCTATGAGCTCATTGATTTTTTTTTTCTTTTTTTTTTTTTGTTGTTGTTGTTACCTCTGTGTTTATGTAATGTCTGAACTTTGCACAACTGAACCGTTTAATGTGCAGAAAAGAGCCCTGTTGCCATGAAAACGGACCTGCAAATGCCAGCCCGAGCGCGGCGATATCCCCGCTTTATTGGGCCGTACGGAATGGATTTTAACCTTGATAAGTCAATAACTTTTCGTACAAAAGGAACCGAAGCAGCGACGGCTTTCAGGGCCTTGAATGCATTTTGTAAGCGGAGAGTAATGGCCCAGTTTTAATCCCCTGGAAATCTTCCTCCTTCGGAGGGCCGGTCATTTCCAGAGCAGACTGACATTTTGGTCAGAGAATTACAGCGGGCGTTTGTCAGGATGAGAGATGGAGATGCTCAGCGCTCCGCATTGCTAGCGCCGGTTAAAAATAATGATTTTATTAAATTCAAGGGACAGCGTTGTCTTTAAGAGCAGCGGTTACGATCCAGGAGCAGCCGGCACGGAAAACTTTGGGTGGGCTCCCCGGTGCCACAGGGGAAGGGCTTCCCCCCACCGCCCCGGGTCCAGCCGGTGCATTATTGATTTCTGCTAAAGCATGAGGACGGCTAAAAATCTCCGGCTCAAGGGCTGCCCGCTTCCTTTTTGCAATTCAATCCCGCGGCCGGAGCCGGTCTCACTTTGCAGAGCTCATTCATTAGCAGATTAAGGCTCTCCTTGTGTTCCCAACAGGCTCAGGGAAATTTATGTTCCGGCAAAGGAGTATCCACGGGTTCCCTGAATCACAAAAGTGGTTCTTCTCTGTAAAGTCTTAAAAAAAAAAAAAAAAGATGTAAATGGGGAGGTCAGAACTGCTTCATAGTATCTTCTTGAAGGCAGTGCCGGAACACCCACCGTTTGAAGTTCGCTGTTTCAGGATGGATCTCTTTGCCCGCAAAAAAACGCCGTCACCCTTTCAAGTCCTTGTGAGTGACTTCAGGTGGTTAAAACATTTTCTGAGAAGAATGAGGGCTCCTTTTTCTTTTCTTTTTTTTTTTTTTTTTGTGCCGAATAAAAAGCAATCTTTCTTCCTGACTTACTAATAGCTTTGATTAAATTATCTTTGAAAAATCTAAGTGCTGTTCACAAATCTATAATGGTTTTATTCTTATCGCTGGCCTATATTGCAACTCAGAAAGCAGATAAATAAGCTGCAGAGAACGTACGGAGCTGCACAAGAACCTGCCAGATAGATGAGCTAAAAATGTTTGAACTGAAACAAATGAATAGTATGAATAGCCCCGCTCAGAGAGGGAATTTATTCAATATAAAGTATTTTCATAGGGAGGATAATATGTACTGTAATTGCACAGAGGAATCGCTCTCTGGAAAGCATATCTAGCTATTATTTTAATTTCTCAGCCTACAGCGTTCGCTGGATGAGAGGTGGTGACTGCAGCATCTCCCCACGTTCGGAGGTAAGGTACCCGCTGTCCCCAGCTCTCCTCCCGCACACCCACGGCCCCGGATGCCTAGGGGGCTGCTGGGTGCTGCCCAGCGTAGAGGAGCTGGAAAACCCCTGAGAAGAATGCAAATTCCCCCAAATCCTCAGAGCTCGGTGCTGCAGGGGAGGAGGGCAGCAGGGAGGCATCGAGCCCCAGGGGTGCACGCGGGGCTGCTTCGGGGGTGCTCAGCGGCGGGGGGCTGCATGTGCACGGGGCTCATCGACATCATTAGGGACCAG
>NW_010125314.1:0-2313 GCF_000699245.1 Pterocles gutturalis
TGTCACCAGTGTCACATCAGGAGCCCCCCCATTTGCAAAGCTCTGATCCGGACCCAGCCCCTCTTTGCAGAGCACATGGGGGGGTCATGCTCAATTCAACAAGTGGCCCCAAATTTTGGGTGTCACCTCCCCAACCCCAGCCCTACCACCCCTCCTTGCTCATCCAGGGTATGGTTTTCCAGGGGCCACATGGCAAGCACGGATGCGACCCCCCCTGCCTCAGTTTCCCCATGTGCAAAGCCCCCTCCAGCCTCGCTGGGGCCCTATAGGGACCCATGGGATGGCCAAATACGGGTTGGAGGGGGCATGGATGTACCCAAGGAGAGAAATGAGGGGCTGCAGGGACTCCTGGGCAGCGCAAGAGCCAAAATCCTGCTCTGGGATAACACCACCTTCCCTCCTGCAGCCCTGAGACCCCCAGCCTGCAGCTGCCTCCCACCCTAGAAAAGCACGACCTGCCCAGCTCCCCCAGTTCTCAGCCCTACAGCTCAACAGGACCCCCATTCCCTCCTGCTCCCCAACACAGAGGGGGGGGGGCACTAAGGAGACAGAGGTGGCCCCCCAGCCCAGCACCCCCAGTAAGCAGGGGAGGGCAGGGTGGGGGGCTAATCCCCCAAATCCCCCAAGGCCTCCTTCCTAATCCTGACTAATGGACTCTTTTTACCGATGACAATAGAGTTATCCATCTGGAAGGGGATCTCCAGGCCCAGGAAAGCACAGCTGGCGGAGGCTGTGCCTAGAGAAGGAGGTTTGCCCCCTCCCCAGCCCCAAACCACTGCCTCCAGCCCCTTCCCTGGGCCAAAATCCCAGCCCCACCCCTCCCCAGTGCTCCCCGCTGCAGGGATGGGTCCAGGCACTGCTGCAGCCCTGCATCCCACCCCAGGATACTCCAAAACCTCCAGCAAGGAGCCAAATAACCCCCTCACCTCCTCTCTAAGCCAGAGACCATAAAAGCCCCCTCCCTCTTCCCCTCAGCCCTTTATAGGGACCCCAGGGACTTCCCAGCTGGCTCCTATTACTGCTCCCATTACTGCATCCCCATCTTAAAGAGATGGGACTTGCTGCTCTGGGGGTGTTGGGGGAGAACCCCCAGGTCCTGTTGGGGCTTGGCCTTGGTTTCTCTCCAGGCTGAGCCTCTCTCACCCACCAGTGGGGTTAGCACAGAGACCTGTGCACCCATGGGTGCAGCCCCCCAGGGGATGGGGGTCATGGCACCGGCCCCCTGCGACAGCACCCCGCAAAGGGTGTCCGTGCGTCCCCTCCAAAGGAAGATGCTAGGCAGATGGCAAACACAGAAACATGACAACATCCTTGTCCCTCATCCTTTGTGGCTTCCTCCCAGCCTGCTTGCCTTGCCCCTGTCCCTCAGATCCCTCCCTGCCACCCTCTGACCCATTTCCAGCCCCTCCTGGCACCGGCCCCCTGCGACAGCACCCCGCAAAGGGTGTCCGTGCGTCCCCTCCAAAGGAAGATGCTAGGCAGATGGCAAACACAGAAACATGACAACATCCTTGTCCCTCATCCTTTGTGGCTTCCTCCCAGCCTGCTTGCCTTGCCCCTGTCCCTCAGATCCCTCCCTGCCACCCTCTGACCCATTTCCAGCCCCTCCAAGCCTTCTCCATCCCTCTCATGTCAGCTTTGGGATGCGCCCTGCACCATCCCAAGGTGAGGATGGAGCTGGACGTTGTATCCGATCACAGCGGTGTCACATGGGGATAGGGACCACCATCCCAGCCATGCTCCAACCAGTTTTTTGTCACGCTGTGGGGTCAGAGAGAGCAGCCGTGCCGCGGGGATTCAGGCAGTGCCATTCCTCTGCCCCCCAAACCCAGATGAAGCCATGAGCAGAGGCAGCTCTGGGGCCGTGCATTGCGCACGCCGCAGCGGGAAACATGGATGTGGGCATGGCCGAGCAAGAAAACCAGAGCAGAAAGGAGCTGCTGTCGCAAGCTGAGTCACCTGCTCCGCCTGGCACTGCCGAGCGGCTGGGGCCGTCTTATTTTGGAGAGCTGCGTGGGCAGATGCTGATAACACACTTTCTTCTTCCCTGCAAAATTCTTCCGCGCTGACTCCATGCTGCAGCAGGGGGATGTGTGCTGGGTGATGGGTGACGGGGACATGTGCTGGGTGATGGGGACATGTGCTGGGTGATGGGGATGGCCTTGAAATGTCCCTCTTGGCATCCTGGTTTGGGTTGTGGCTGCAGCTCCTGCACTGATGGGTGCTGCACACTGGAAGCAAGAGCTGAGCACGAGCACGCTCGTTGCACCCATGGGCAGCAGCATTGCTGTGGCTTCCCCAGCATCACCCTCC
>NW_010125314.1:2344-3640 GCF_000699245.1 Pterocles gutturalis
ACGGATCAACCTGACCCTGGCCAAAACCTCAGCATCAGAGCATCCCAGGAAAGGAGGGCAGCAGCATCGCCCCTCTGGAGTGATTTTGGGGCCAAAATTCCCCACCTTGGGGCCAAAATTCATGCACGTGGGCAGCCAGCAAGAGACAAACGCGCAGCGATGTTGCCCGCAGGCTGGAGCAGGAGGCTCGGGGAGGCACTGCAGGAAACTGCCACCATCGCACAGATACGGCTTATTTTTCCCCCGAAGGGACTATGAAAACCCCCCAGGGCTCTCGCACCCTCTGCTCACAAAATGTGCTGCATCTTACTGCAAGATGCGCAGCAAAGAATGGACACATCCCTATTTTTTTGTTTTTCCCTTTTTTTTAATTTTCTTTTTTTAAAGCTGGAAAGCATCCCTTGCTACCTGGTTATTTTGTCCCACAAAATGCCCCATGTCTCTCATCTGCTGCTCCTGGGCACTTCCATGGGTTACAGGTGCCTCGTAACCCCAGCAGAGCCCTGGGGACCAGGCAGGGCTCTGGGTCCAGGACAAAGATCATCGTCCCCACTGCTAGGGCTAATATCCGCTACACAAAGGGTCTTTAAAGATTTCCTCATAAAATTCCTTCTCCTGCTGGATGAACCAGGCTCCAGCCTCTGTCCCACCTCCGCGGGGTCCTCAAGGGGAGCTGGAGGAATGGGCAGGTTTTCTGATAATGTAAAAACCACACCAGAAAACACGCCTGAGCAGGAAGAGAGGGACAAAGTCCCAAAGACCCAGGACTGCCCCACCATATGTGCTTTCCTGTCCACCTTCTTCCTTCGTTTGTTTGCGCCTTGCCTATGCCCAACACACAAACTGCTTGAAACGAGGCACTTCGAGCATCTCCATCCCTTATTGGGCTCTGGTTGTAATTAAATTAGGATAACAGGATCAATCCAATCCAGCTAATAAAGTGCCCAGCAAGCACCACAACCGGTGCCGTGACCGCTCCCGATGGCTGCGAGATGTGGGGACACGTCTGAGCCCCGACGATGCTCCACTGCTGTCCCTTGCTTGCCAGGTTGTGGGGCTGAGCAAGCCCCCTCGGGGCAGCATCCCATGGGAAAACTTCCCTGGAGCATGATCCACCGCTCTGAGCCCTTCTCTTAGGGCTGCCCTTTGTTTTCCCTGGTGCTGCTGCTGCTTTTTTTTTTTTTTTTTTTTTTAATACTGCCTAATACAATTTTAATGAGGCCGGGGCGCCTGCCAACTGTCGGGAGAGCCGCCGGAGAACCTCTGTTGAGCTGCCTGCTGGCATATGGCAGGGAG
>NW_010125314.1:3668-4025 GCF_000699245.1 Pterocles gutturalis
CAGGGAGCCTGGGGCAACCGGGCACCCCGAGGTGTCCCCTGTGGCCCCCCAGCAGTGGCAAGGGACACACTGGGGACCCCAGGGAGATGTAGCCTCCACTCTGCGCCTGTGGCTTGTCCCTGTCCCCCATCCAGTGGTTGCCGATCACCGTGTGGTTTTGGCAAAACCCTTTGTCCCACTGGAGGATGACTCGCTGGGCTGCTCAAGGTCACCCTGTCTTGCACAAGGGCTCCTGTTGTCACCAAGCCCTGTCCCGTGCGGGGATGGAGAGATGGTGGCCACACAGCAATGTAGTCCCCAATCTCTGCCAGGTTCCTCTGCGGGGCTGCCATTGCCACCAGCACAAGGGACATTGAC
>NW_010125314.1:4490-4730 GCF_000699245.1 Pterocles gutturalis
TCCCCTGTCTTGGGCTGCTGCCCCTTCACCCTGGGGACATCTCCTGCTGCCCTGGGAGAGCTCCTCATCCCTCCCAGGGGACACAGGGGTGACACAACCCCTTGCACCCCCATAACGCTCCACCAGCCGTTGCCATACACTGTGTTTGCTGTCTCTGCCCTCCCCTCCCGTTGGCACCATGCTGGGGTCCCATGCAACCCCCACTCCCTGCAGCAGTCCCAGCCACCAGCTCCGTGTTTG
>NW_010125315.1:0-24021 GCF_000699245.1 Pterocles gutturalis
AATAAGTTGTTCCATGATCTTTCCAGGGCATCTTGAAATGTATATCAACCTAATGTGGGGAAAACCCCAGCCACTCAGCTCTCTCCTTCCAACAACGTGATACTCCATCCTTTTCTATCAATTTTTAAAGAGAAATTGGCACAGGAAATGGCAGCGTTTTGGAGAGCTGTACTTCCCTCCTCCTTCTTTCCCTGCATGCTGCTTTGTGCAGGCTTCACCTAAGATGACAGCTCCCTCCCCTTCTCTCTCAGGCTATTGACTTTATATTAGAATGTCCCAATGGGGGTTTATTTTCAGTTCTGTTTCATTATTCATTTCCCCATTCTCTTTCCAGTTTGAGGCAAATCAAGCTGCCTCCACTTCTGCCCAGAATGGCAGAGTGCATTTATGCACAGCGATCGGGGGGTTAGCCATGTGTTAACAAGGGTAGGTTCCTGCCTGATGGTCTCAAATGAGGCTCTCAAACTGTACACTCGGGGTCACTGCTAGAAAAGTTAGTGCCCAGATTTTGAGGCATTCACATGGAGACTTTTGCAAAGGCTACGACTTATGCAGCCGCTTCTGAAATGTCATCAGCACCTGGTGGCCCTGCAGAGTCAGTAGTCAGTTTGGAAACTTCACTGCTTTTCTGTATCATCTTTTCTTGTGCAACCACTTAACTCTTGCTGAGAAAAGTTCAAGCTGGTTTACAGATCAATAGACCCCCATTCTAACCTGAAATCCACTGAGAAGGCAGGCTTGCTCATTGCAGAAGAGGAATACAATTTTGGAGAGGGAAAAAGGTATGAACACTTGGCACATACGTAGGGTATCCAAAATTGTTACGTTTGCCGGCCCCAGAGGTACTAACATATTGCCCCTAAAGATGGGCCATTGGCCTTAAAGTCTTTATTTATTTTTTTAATTCCAAGTTAGAGAAGGTGTAACCCTGCTTCAGAAGTAACACATCTCATCTCCCCCTCTTCCCCATTCCTCTCATTCACTACTTATGCTCCCCCATTTCTTGCTTGCTCCCTTACTGCAGAATGAGCTCCTTCTCTGTTCTAACCTCTTCCAGGTTGTACGTGTCAGGGTCAGTCCTTGACCTGTTTTTGTCTGATTTGCATCAACAGTTATTAGGTGAAGAAGAGACCAGAATGAGAAACAATGGGGGGAAGAATGCTTGATACTACTCTAAACTGTCCTGTTCCATTTCAGTGATATTATTTGGCTTAACATGAGATAGTCAGGGCCAACCTACCAAAACCTCTTGAGGTTGCTGGCTTTGGAGGCATGGGAGGGAGCTCTCAGGGCTATGCGGGGGACATCAACATGGTTTTGAGATGACCTGCCTGAATCACTCACTGATCTGGGATGTACGTTTCTTCTAGGATTGTGGCTTGCAGCTCAACGATGAGGAAGGCCATCGCTGTTACCCGTTAGAAGGCCACTTGCTCTGCCACGGTTGTCATATCAGGCGCCTTAACATTAAACTGCCATCACATCCACCTCCGAGCTATCCCATGCATGTCACAGAACTCTGAAAGACATTTCCATTACTAATAAGCCATTTGAAAGAGAAGACAAAAATCTAAAATTTAGTTTCCTGTTCCTTGAAAGATGAGATTCCAGTAATAACCGTCTAAACCAGCTATTTATTTTTTAAATCAGAGGTGAGGGGTCCTTTTCTGATCTTGTACGTATGCATTCTTTTATCTAGACATTTTCACTGAGACACTGTCTACTTGAACAATAATTCACCACTAAACTGTAACTGTAACTGGCAGCATTTCTAAAAACAATGGTACAAAGGGCTGTTCTGCACTCCCTGCTCACTTCCCTTCAACTGTGGAGATGTCACCCAAGTAAGGAATGTAGAATTACTTTCCAAAAGTTAGCACCTTATCATATTGCAGCAAGCATGATAAGATAAATGCTAGCATTTTAGCTGGTTTTGTTGAAAGCTGGTCTTAAGAGTCTCACATTTTTAAAAACTTAGATTCCCAGAAGTAGTGAATAGGAAGCAAACAAGTGTTTTCAGCAATGACAGTTTTCAGCGTGGGTTAAATAATGACATTCTATGAAGAAGTGGCAGGCCAGCTTTCTAGCCTTGTAGGTTCCACCATCATCCAAAGACTATTTAGTTTGTTTAAGAAAGATGGCAAGAATCTCATGTAAAAACCACGTTACAGAGGAATATATCCAAAAGGTTGGCACGTGCACCATCATAACAGTGGGAGAAAGTTGCAGCCCTCTGTAATTGCTGCAGTGTACAAATGTAGCCATGGTTTCAAAATGCATTCATATCAGCTTGATGATTTGGCACTTAAAGAATTCATCTTTTAAATCTGTTTTTTGTTTAACAGGGTGAGCAGCCCCTTTCTATGCAAAGGTACACTTGTCTTTAACCTACTTGTTTTATACAAGACTTCATTTGTTACCAACTGCTTTATGATTGTATGTTGATACATTATTAAAAAAAAAAAGAGGGGGACTGATTTTTGTATAATCTTGTCAGCTTTGTGTTCTTTTCTAGATCTCCTTTTGAACTGATTACGGTGATTGTTCTCATTGGAAAACAAAGTACAGTTTTGCAGAAATAATAATTAAGAGAATCAGACCATTGAAACATTGGTATTTTATAACAAGTATTAGATGTACATAGAATGTATACACTTTCATATTTTGCAAAAGCTTTTACAGTAACCTCAGAGCTCTGGGGAAATATATGTCTTCCATATAGGAAGTTAGATGAATCTTTTTTATGGTTTGTTTTCTACCATGTGTTGATGATTTACATGCAAATCACACATCTGTATGTTTAAAAAATTCCTTGCATTCTCATGAGAATTGATGCAGCCTTCCTGAATTTCTATATTTTAAATAAATCCATCATTGCTGTCTTTAACTGTATCCAAAATTACAATAAAATCAAATTCTTCTGCTCCAGAGGAAGTGGAAATACCAGACTAGATTCTCTGCATGTGTAAATTGGGACATTTCCGTGCCCGTTCTCAACATGTTGAGAGTCTGACCGATCCATTCGGAAATGATCCCATGTTAAATTCAGCACGCAGACTTATGAAATGACTTGACTTATTTGGCAACACCACTGCAGTTTAGTTTCTTATGCTCCATTGAATTTTTTGAAAGCCATTTGTGGTGCTCTTGAAAAGTACAAAGGGCATCCAATGGACACTAATTCCTAAGTGGAATAATTAACTCCCTTAACAGAACTTTTTGGTAGTCTGGAATTTCCTTATGGGGGAAGGGAGGGAGCACAAAAAATTCCTATGAGCTATTTTTTTTTTACTTTTAGTAAGGAACAAAGGTATGTTTCCTGAACTTTTGCCAAACTTCCATTGGGCTAGATTAACTTGTTCTACTGAATGCTCCTTGGCAAGTCAGATGCTCCTTTTGAAGTAATTTTCTAATTAATAGATATCTGTTTATAATTAACATATTTAATGCGATAGCCATGTTTTGAAGGAATTACAGTGCAACTAGTGCCCCGTTTCTGCAGTGTGACCTAAGAAGCATGGGCTGCAAAAGAGAGGGCACTGGGTGCATGCACACTGTTTCTAAATTTGCAAACGTTACCTCTGTGTCCACTGCCACCAGCCCAGCCTCAGACGGAAGTGGAAGGACGTGTGCCTCTTGCCCAAAGAGCAAATGCTAGAAAAGGGAAAGAAAAAAAAAAAAAAGTCTTAAATTGGGTTGTGTGACTGGGTCAGTTCCTTAAGGTTAGTGCAAACATGGAAGATATCAGAGCTGCAGGATAAACTTTTAGCATCAACTGCAGTGTAGTACTTTTTCCATTTAAGGAAGCTGCTTTGGACCACATTTAACTTTGAGGCATTTTTACTTGTTTGTCTCCACAATATATGTTAAGGAATCCAAATTAAGAAAATAATTATTAAAATACACAGCAGAGGTTTGGGTCTGCTCCTATGAGCAACTCATCCAAAACATACTTGCTGTACTGGAAAAATACTTTGCTCTACCAGTATAGAAGCAAAACCTTCAAAAATCACAGTGGCCAGAGATAGAGGTGACTTACCCTGGCATTCAGCCCAGTCTTCTGCCAGTACCTTCAGTGGCAAGTTCAGGTTTCCACTCCGACATCCTTTTCAAGGGCCAGCACACTAGCTAACATGTACATACGCTGCCTTTTCTTCTTTTTTAAAATGAGAGTGCTGTAGAACAGAAGAATATTTAATTTCACATGTTAATTTGTCAGTTTCCTGTAGTTCTACTCAGTTGCAATGTGTTAAGTATCATCATGGTAAAAATATCAAAAGGTAATATTTCAATATAGAATAAGCAATTTGTTTAAAACCAGAAAGCAGCAGTTGTTCCAGTATTTTCTATATACAGGTGCATTCTGTTACTGTGTAATCAAGTACAGCTTTGCTTTTCCAGCATTTAGGATAAAAACGGGAGCTTGAGTGAAATTTGCCAGGTTTTGGGGTTTTTTTGGTTGTGGTTGTTTTGGGGTTTTTTTTTTTGTTTGTTTTTTTCAAAAAAAGAGAAAAATAAAAGCAAAATCTAAAATAATGATATGCTGTACTCTTCAGTGCTAGTGACAGCTTCTGCACATTCTACCTCCTGTCTGGGGAACTATGTAAATGAGAAAGCTTCTTTTAATGATTTTCTTAAGGAGTATTCTTATGTTAAATCAGTTCAACACAGATGTAAACTTTCCAGAGTTCATTTTATGATGTGATTGTTCCTCAGAAGCCTTTGCTGTACTTTCAGAATATTGCCATAAAGCTAAAACAATAACAGCTTGTTCTCATTTGCATCAGGAATACACCTTTCAATTTTTGTAAGGAATCTTACAAAGTCCCTACAGCACCAAGCTGTTGTACATGATTCAGAGTCCCTCGTGCACTGGGGACGTGTTCCAAAGAAAGGACCAAAATAATTATTTGAAAACAAAACAAAAGAATGCACTCAGATAATTGAGCTTTCAAAGAGGGTTTGTTTGGGTTTCTTTCCTTTTCCTTTCACTTGTGTGCACGTGTGTGTGTAGATATATTTTGTAAGGTGGAGCTTCAAAAGGAAAACATGGTTAGAGGAGCTCTTTAAGACCAGAAATTCCAGAGTAGTTAAGTAAACCAAAGCTCTAAAGGAGACAAAAGCTGCTTTCTTGTGTTTCAAGAAAAGTTTAAAAGTTTGTGATTCATCCTGTAACTAATGCCATAACTAGAGTATATAATTTGACTTAAATTAAGTTTTCATTTGAGAAATATTTTCATTTTCTTTAAAAGAATATAGTTTTCTTCCAAGAACTTGGACCAACGTTGATTTTTATTTTGTAGGATATATATAAATTCCCAGTTTGTATATCATGTAACTAGTTTACATGCTGAAAATATACATTAGTTTAACTATTTTTGTATATATATATATATCTCCTTGTAAAACCTTTCAATGTGCTTCTGTCTTTTAGTCTTTAGAATTACTTGTGGTTTTGTGTTTCAGTGTTTGATTCCCTTGATTGTTGAAGAAAAAAATTGGGAAATGTAGATTTATTTATCTGAAGAAGAAGCTACTTGCTATCATCCTAAGTTATTTAATATTAAAGTCAGAAGTTTCATTTAACCTTAGATGCTATAATCTGCTTTTTTCAATAAAGACATTTTGTAGTTATCTTTGATTTTGTAGTTTGTTGCATGTAAGTATTTTTTTTTAATCTAGGTGGGCACTAAAACAATTTTCAGGAGACCCTTGTATTGCCTACAGAAATGCTTAACTGATATTAATTGATTGCAGCTGCATTTGTGAAAGATTTTGGTCCTCAGTGCAAGTGTTACTAATTAAGGTCTAAAATATGCCCACAGCTAATGTTTTGCAGCTGCACTTAGAAAAGAATTTAGCCACTCTGGCAATTTTTAATTAAGCTTTAACCAGTCTGGCTAGTTCACATGTAGGACAGTTGGTATTGAGGAACACATCCTTTTCGAGACTCACGTTATTTCTTGGAGCTTTCAGAAGAAAAGTACTTGCCTGGGCTATGAACTTGCGTAGTGTTAAGCACTCGGACCTTGGTTTGGGAAATTTTCAGAATTTTGCTAAGTCACAGTAATTCAGAAACCGTAGCCAGACCTCTGACTGATAAGATTGAAAAGATGCTTTTTTATGTATTTTACCTTTTTGGAGCTCTTTGCCACTTTCTTGTCTCCAGCTTCATGGCACAGATGGGAGCACGTTTACCTTCTGCACGCAGTGGTCCCGCAGGTTCACTTATGTCTGTGAGGGAAAAGGTTCATCAGCGCTGGCCTCTTGTCTCCCTATGGCCAAAAGTGGATGCCTGGGGAAAGAGTACAAGAACCAATTTCTTCCTGGTTTCCTCATATTCAGTGGGTTTCCTTTCGATAAAGCTGGTCAGGCTGCCATCCCCATGGATGCTCTTTCCTCCAATGACTCACAGAAGCCAAATATTCACAAGCTGCTACTTCAGCCTGATGGCCACCTGCCAAAGAGGCCTGCTCTGCAGCGCTGCTGGCCCTGGCTTTGTAAAGTACAAATGACTTCACGTTTCTTTGGAAATGAAACTTACTGGTGGTTTTCACACAATGGCTATTTTGACAAATTTTTATTTTGCACAGTCAGAATGGAAAGAGTTACAAATGCCACAATTGTTTTAGGGACATAGTCTGCACTTCTGTGCTTTGAAACACATGCACCACACTTCTAAAGGGCATACATACTATATTCTCACTCATCATTTTTAAAATGCATTCAAAATGAGCAATTCATGCCCTCCTTGAAGAAAAAAAAAAAAAAAAAAAAAGGCATGAAAATGGGCCAACTCAAAGCTTTTCAGCAGTACCTCACCACGTGGGTGACACAAATGTAGTCAGTAAAATCTAGGACATATTCTTAATGCAGCAAAAATTTATACGAATCCATAACCAGCCCTGTTGAAAAGAACAGAGTACTTTAAAAAAAAATACTACCTGCCCCTCATGGGCCTCCTTGCATGAAACACATACTAGAAAAATGAACGTACATTCCCTGCAGGAAGGGTGTGAGTCAGGACCCAGCTCCTCAGGGGAGCACCCCCGAAGTGCACAGTGTCGTGGGGCTGCCTGGCATGGCCTCTGAGCCCCAGGGTGATGTGTAACTGAAGCTGTTCCATGATGCGTGGCTGCTAAACCTGGCACGCAGCTTGTTCGGAAGGGCTTTGGTAACCCTGCTCGGCACCTTACCAGCCATCCCCAGGTCTGCACCCTTCACCTTGCAGCTATCAAGTACAATGGGGATTTTCCAGGTCCCCCCAGGGCTGAATTAGCGACACTTGGCTAGTGCTGGGAACCATTAGGAATATGTGAACTGGACTGGTGAGGCTGCCTTCAGCTCGGGTCTGTTACTCAGCTTTTAGTCCCCTTAATTCATAGCCTCATAGAACAAGTGAGGATGCACAAGACTTCAAGAGGTCATCTGGTGCAACACCCCATCACCAACACACACTAAAAGAAAAGGAAAAAAAAAACAAAACATACACATATATAAGTAATACCTTAAATATTCCCTTGGGTGTGTCATTGGGAAAGCTGGCACTGCAGTCTCATTCCTACTGCTACAGCATGTCTTAAGCGGCCCAGTCTGACAGTCACACAGCTGCTCTGTGATTACATTGGCATTGCAGGTTTCTTCCCAAGACACCAGCTGGCTGGTGCCCATGCCTTTAACTTCACACCCCCAAGAAGGCAAAAACAAAAAATGGCAGAGGCTAGCAAATGTAGGAAAAAAAAAAAAAAACCAAAAAACCAACACAAACAACAAACCAGGGCCCTGCTGAAAACAATGCAAACAACTTCAGATCAACTTCGCAACATTGCGGCAGTTTGCAAATGTTTTGGGCTGTCATGGTGGTTTTTTTGCTTTGATTTGGTTGGGGGTTTTTTGCAAAGGAAACATCTGTGGGTTTGGGGTTTTTTTTTTTCCCCTAAAATGTCCTTATTTCAATCACTGATTTATTTACATTAAACATTGGAACATGACAACAGACACCTTTACTTGTGAGATCTACTTAAAAGCAAAGGACAGTAGTCTGCAATTACAGCCACTCTCCCATCCAAGAACTCAGACCTTGTTACTCTGAACACAGTTTACAGCAGCAGCAACCCACAGGCTTCCTCCTGCTTGCTGCCCCACTTGCAGGCCTGTGATTTCATGCAGCCTTCAAAAGCACTGAATTTAGCTGAATTTGCCAGACTATGATTCCAGTCGGTGCTACAACCTCATGCTTGTGGTTCACATACAGGTAAGAAACTTTGAGGGAAGAACTACGAAGCAAGGGCTGGAAATAGTGTGCGAGCTACTGGACATTGACCAGGACCGTGTCTTCTCTGGATGTCTAAACTGGATGTAAACATGTCACCTATTAAGCAGAGGGCATTGGTTTCTGGAATAAATGGCAGGTCATCCCTCAGTCACCACCCCTGAACTCATCAGCAGCTGAATTACATATTTTAAAAACTATGGAGTTAACCCAAATTTTTGGTAGAACGCCAGAAGACCAAAAATATTTTCTTCCTGTTCAAAATTCATTTAAGGTCCTATCCTAGTGCTCAATGTGGTTCTCACCATCTCTTCACTTAACACTGAGACAGCAAGAAGAAGTTGCCATATTGTTTATTAATAGCACATAATAAGAATCGGCACCTTTCTGCTGGACCTGCATTTCCCTGTGTTGCCGGTTTCTGTACCATCAGAAGAAAATACATTAGACAATACTACATCAGCATAAATCACTGTGCTCACACTGCGTAGGAGAAGTACAAACTGAAACCTGTACGAAAAGTAAGAAACAATGTGGAGAGCTGGTTTGCCAGAAATGATAAAATAAGTATCTATCCAGCAGAACAAATTCTTAAAGGTTTGTGTCATGGCTGAAAAAAAAAATCCACAAAGCCCCACGTTTGTATGTACATGTCTGGGAAGTCATCACCTCGAGGAACAAGTAGTGCATTGGTTACAGTAATTCATGTGGTTAAATGGACTGTCCAGAAAAAGACCTGTTCATTAAAAATTTGGCACATTTAAACTATTGCAGGAATGTCAATGCCAACTGATCAGCTAATTACTGGCTGCTCTGGCGAGACAAATGAAAGCCGGAGGCACCCCTCGGAGTTTCCAGGCACAGTAAGGAAACAGCGACGCGCAGTTCCCAACTGGTGTAAACAGGTCTCGCGTGGCTAAAACCGAGGAAGCTGGTGCGGTTCATGTAAAATGAGAGTTTCTCGTGCCCTCTGTGAGACAGGGCATTAGGACAGGAAAGAAACTTACTGTATCATGCTGTGTCTTTCACCCTCTAACTCCTGCAGCTCAAAGTTTCATGAGTCAAATGCGACAGGCTTACCAGAGGGGAAATAAAGCAGCAATAAATTGTGTGCTGTGAAGGTCAGTTATTGTGTGGTTCTGGTCTCACCTAAGTGCCTTTCCCTGGAGTCTGCAAAGGTCACACACTGTGTGTAAGGATGGATGCAGCGGTGGAGTAGGGAAGCAAATGAAAATGGCATGTGTGGCAGGGTGCAATGCCAGGGAGAGAGCAACAAGACTTACCTACAACACCTGCAAGCTATGTGTGTAACTGCACTTACCTCTACCAGTGGACAAGGCTCCCAGAAAATTTTTTCTACAGAGCTTCATTAAAGCAGTGAGGAAAAAAAAGGGTGCCGGTGTCCTACAGCAGGAACTGCTGACTGTCTTCCCAAAGGCCAATGGTGGCACTCCTCCACACCGGGCTGTGCCTGCGCTCACCTGGGAGTTGGTCCTTTTTCTCACTCCTCCTTCCTATACCAGAAAAATAACAGAAAAGAAAAGAAGTGTCACAGTTTTCTGCACCATTCACTTTTCCGTTTCTTATCAGGGCATTTCCCGTAAAGGCTGAAGAGGAAGACAACACCCTGCCGGGCACAGGGCTGTGGCACCTCAGCACAGGCTGCTTGCCAGTGGTTGCTCCGTCATGTGTGAACCCGTTTTATCGAAACAGCAAGTCTCGGTCCAGCCACCATTATGGTCACTTTAGACACATCCTGTTGCTTCTAGCCACGTCTTACCATTTGGACTAGATCATTTGCTACCTACATTCCCAACCCACAAAAGCTATACCTACAGTTTATTTCATTCATTTTTCTTTTAGCACTCCAATATACCACAGTTAATGGTAAAAGTGACAGTGATGTGCAGTAAGATCTGCCTTTAGTTGGCTATAAACATTATTTCGTTCTGTATTTTAAAATACTGTTTGTAAGCTTTTTTTTTTTTTAAATAACTTACTTTTCCCCACATTCAGCTGCTAGCCTCTCTCTTACTGACAGCACATCTTCCAAGCTCTGGATCAAACCCATGTGTTTTTAAAAGGTAGAAAAACCCATTTTAAAAATCAATAACTTTACTGGCAATTAATATATAATTGGCCAATTATTTTCCAAGAGACCCATCAGAAAGGGAAAAAATTAATAAAAATTTCTATATGGAAGAGCCCATGAATGCCTCCAAAATGGAGCAGAAGTCATTAAAGAATGTGCTGTTGCTCAAAAAGAAGGAAGGTTGAGCAAAACAAAGGTTTCTTTAATAGTCCAACACACAGCAGAAAATCTGCTAAATCAGTGGCTCTGGCAGCCACCAGACAATGCTTTGATAAAGCATGCTAGATTTCATTATATAATTTAACTTTGATTTGATTTTTTTTCGCATTAATCATACTATGTTCAAAGCTGAAATCTTCCTTTGCTGATAAGCCAAAAGATAATACAGAGCTAGACACCTACTGCACTGCAGTCTGTAATTTCCATATCACCTCTCCCAAAAATTTTATGGCTTTATTGTTTGCACCCCAGGTCTAAGGATCTCCTGCAGCAGGCATTCACTTGCAGGCTTAACAGGGAAGGCCAGGGAGTGCAAAGCAGGAGGTATCGAAGACTGCCAGCTTTTTTGAGCTCGATTATCAATTGCAGCCTTGTGTATAAACACCAGCACCAAAGAAAGCAGCCCTGCAGAGAGGATGCTGCAGAGCTTCAGCAGCGCTTTCATATTACACAGAAGTGAAAAAGTGAGCAGGACTGCAGGTAACTTGCCAGCTGCCATCCCTGTTTGCAAAGCGAGCTGTTAGCTCTCGCTGTGGTGCAAGAGCAGGCTCCTGATGGTTCATCCAAACCTCTGCACATGGTCCTTTGTATCTGCTCATGGAAGCGGCAAAGATTTTGTTTGTCCTAATAGCACCTCCCACCTCAAAAAACCCCCAACCCACATATATGAACTTACTGTCTCTACTACAGACAATATGTATAAATAATAAATCCACGTGAAGAGGTGTAAGTGGGCCGAAGGGCTGTTTTGTGCAAAGATCTCATTTTAGAGGGAACCAGGCCACACGGGATTCACTGGCCAAGGGTTACAGAGTATTTTAAATGTATCCCAATGTAATTCTTTGGAGGCAGGTGATAACACTTGCGTGTACATAAGCAGGCTTCCTCGCACTATCTGGCAGCGCATATTATTCCTTACTCCCTCTCCAGCAGAAGTTTACTAAATATCCTATTTTACCAGGGAGGAAATTCTCCCTGTCCAAGTTGCAGATACGTGCTCAAGGACAGGCAGCAGCAGTGGCAGGAAGGGTACCCACGAGCTCTGCCCACTGCAGCCCTGGCAAAGCACGGGCTGGGGCCAGGCTACGGCAAAAGATGGGGATCAGACCCCTGGGCTGCTCTGGGTGACTGTTTCTAGACATCGCCTCACAGCCCGCTGCAACAAAGCAGAGGCTTGTCAGCACAGCAAGAGGCACCTTCCTGGGTTTTGTTGTGTCTGGGTCTCAGAAGAAAAAAACCTTGCAGCACGCTGAAGTAAATAAAGACGGCCAAAAGGTGGGAGAGCCAGAGGGGACCCAGCCAGTGGGTCAAGACTGAGGAGCAGATGGCCACCGCTTGGCCTTCCCCATGGTGTCAAGTGCACCAACTTTCAAGGACACGGGAATGTCACCAGAGGACCATTTCCAGTGGAAATATAAAAGTTATTTCAAAACAGACACCCCTGAAGAGCATACTCCATTCTCCCGGGTGCCTCCCAGAGCACACAGCAGAGCCAGCGGCCAAAGAAGCATCAGAAAGGCAAGAGCAGCACCGCTGGTCCCTCTTCTCCTCTTCCAAAATGGCTTGTTTGTAGCCAGGGGCGGGCACAAAGCCCCATCAAACACCCCACGTTGTGTAAGTAACCCCAAGAGGCCTGACACCACCTCTGCCACGTTCCTCGCCTGGAGGAGATCAGACATTACTATCTAGGGGGCCGTGGAGGAGAGCTGCCTCTCGTGCCTGCTGCTGTGAATCGCAGGGAACTCCGCTAAGCTCCACCACAGCAAGTCCAGGTTTAGCTGTGCAGCTATCCCTTTTTTTTTTTTTTTTGTAGAAGCTTCTGGAAGTCACTAAAAATAAGTTTGTTTGGGTTTTTAAACCTAATCCAAACACATTTGTGTCATCTTTCAAAATGGCACTTCCCCCTTTGTCCCTACTTGACAACAGATTTTTCACTCATTAAGAATGCTCTGCATGCACAGAAATATCTCGGGTTATTTTTCCCATAATCAAAAGAAAACAAATCCCAGAGCAGCCCTGGCAGGCCGCTTCCGGCCCGCGCCGCTGCCCCCCCAGAGACCCATCACGCTCGGCTGCTGCTTCAGAGGGCGAACAAGAAAGTTTGCTTGCAATATAAAATTAGACACTGAAACAAACTGACTTTTTTTTTTCCCCAAAAAAAATCCCAGACTCTTGCCCAACTACTTTTCCATTAAACCTATTCCAAGACAGTAATTTAGATGTATAGGAGTGGCTTGGATTGTATAAGCCAGCATTTATGTTCTTTCTCCACTCCTCTCCCACTGTCAGTACCCTTTGATACGTTCCTGGCCAGTGCTGGAAGCTCACACCACGCTGCAGTCACCTGTAAGCGTTCGTGATACGGCTCAAACCGTGCTATCAGCTACCAGGATGCCCTCTACTACTGCCTGCCTGTTCTCACGTGATTTCTCCTATAGGGCCCTTCCTGATTAGAAAGGATTGACATTTAGAAGGCACTGCAAAGTTATTTACCTCATTATCCTCCTTTAAATCCCTCCCTAGTACCCATCTGCTGTGATATCTGAATGAATTTTGCCAATTAGAGCTGGTAACACGCTATGCCTACCACCTGTACCCATCTATACCATCTTAAATTTGGACAGTAAGTTTCTGAGGGCAAAAAGCTATTTTTAAATTACAAGGAAAATATTATGGCAAATCTACAACTTTACAAGTAACCACCAATAAATCTTTCAGTATTGCTAAAATCTTCTTAGCCTAATATAATGTCAGTTCTGCTACAGGAAGCATTTCTATGTCTAGTACTGAAATCTGTCCTTGTAAAATAACAATAAACATCTATCACCTCTGTCTTTAGCAGTAGCATTCCTGGGTTTACATTGCTAAGTATAAATTAAAGAGATCTCATAAGCAGTTCACCATAACTTACCCAATTAGTCTTTTGCTTTCCCTGTCCATTATAGATAACATTGATGAGAAAATTCCTGGCCACTATCTACAATTGTTGTCGAAATCTTCTGAAATGCTTTGCATTCTTTTGATGGGGACCTTAGCAAGAGACCCCTGTCGGCACTCTTAGCCTTGGGTCTCCAAGGTCAGATGAGTCACTGCAGCGTCTCCTTTTCACGTCTGATCAACAGTGCAAAAACCTGGGGACAAATATTCCTGCACATTACTCTCACATTCTGGGCATCTTCATTCAAGAGCATTCAGAGAAAGCAAGCATGAAACTAGGCTGCAAAGTGACATAATTTTAACATGTAAGCAGAGTTACAAATAAACATCTGGGGGCCTAAACCAACCTTTTGCTCTGCACATACAGTACCCAGCACAAATGGAGACCTAACGTATTACTGAGTCCCTAGAATCTATGGTTTAACAAACATTTTCATTTTAGCAGATTTGCTAATTCCTTTGATGTTCCACCTTTTGCATTTACAGCAGCTTTGAGCACCCCAAGATCTTTAATCCTCAGGTGGGCTTTTTCCCTTAAAAATACGTATCATCATAATGGATGCGCTGCCACAAGAATGCAAAATAAATGTTTCATGTCATTGCATTTTTTCAGTGTGTAGTTGCATTAACTGAAATCCAGAGAGCTCTGGAAAAGAGGAAAATTACGGTAGCTCTGACCACTATAAAATATCCAGAAGGTGAGGCTCAAACACATAAAGAATCCCAGTTGTGAAAGGTTCCTTCACTGCTGTTAACTGCAAAGAAATAACCAGAGGCACTACTGAGTCTGGCCAAACCCCCGCTGCATCAGGCTTTATACATGTAGGATTGCACAAGCCACTACACTAGGATTTTATATTCCCTTTTAAGGTGAAACCTAGTTCTTAGTCTTGTTTTTTGCCAATGATAGGGGTATCGCGGGCAGAAAAATGCACAGAGACTACATCACAGCTGAGAGAAGAGCGAGGAGAGAAGACAGTACTGCAAGGGGGAAGGAAAACAACTGCTTTTCTTTCATTTGGAGACAAATTTCTTCGAAGGGCTGGGCTTCATGAAAAAAATAACAGCCAAGCTCACGAGGCAGTTTGTTGGCCTTGGCAAAGCCACTCAGCCTGGGGGAAGGCACAGCCAGGTCTTGGGACAACTTAATTCTCTCTTGCCCATCAGGAAGTCCTTCAGCAAAGCTTAGCACAGCTCCGCACCCCAGCAGGGCACTTGAGGATCACCAGAAGTCGGGGACCGACCAACTGCCCTGTGTCCCCTGGTGGTGTGGACACCCTCTACTTAACTGTCCTCATGTCCCATATGGAGCACCAAGTAGCCTCCAAGTAGCATGAGCACTTGGAAATACCCTCTGCTTAACTGTCCTCATGTCCCACGTGGAGCACCAAATAGCCTCCAAGTAGCATGAGCACTTGGAAAGATCAGCACCAGATATTACACACATAGACTTTCCCTTTAATGCTCAAATCCAAGCCTCTCAGCAAAACAGCAGCAGCAGCAGCAACAGCCAACTGCAGCAATCACAGTCCAGTCCTCAGTCACTTCTCTGGTGAGTCCATACCCACCTGGGCACCACAGAGATGAAGGTGCCTGCAGCCAGTGACAAGCTCATGAAAATAAAATGCCTTTATTCTTTGATTTGCTACCTTTTAAAAAATCATACTGAGGAAGAGGTGTGAGAAGGCAGAAGCCTTTCCATTTGAGAATAGCCCATTTCCCAACATTTTAAATATTTGTGTACAGGATGTTGCAGAACTCCATACAGCCACCTAGTGCTGGAAAAAAATTACTTTCCCACTTCTGGGACTGTCCTCTGCAGTCCCATAAGTGTATTTGAGACTAAGTGTCCAGCAAGGAGGAAAAAAAGCCAAGTCTCTGCAAAAGTCAAGACAGTGCACTTCCAGTTATGGGCAGCAGCAAGTCTGAGAACAGAACGGCCGATGAACTGCGCACACAGGAAATGTGCTTTTATGCCGACAAAGAAAAAAGAAAGACATCCCACAAAATACTGACTGCTTGTTATCTGTGGCATCTCTCTGTGCTGCTGGGCTAAGCTGAGTAGCAAGTAGATCTGCTTATTTTTAAGGGTACCCAAGCTGCCCACCCCACTGCCAGCTCTCCCAGCTCTGGCTCTCCAAACATGTTGCTCTCTTCTCTTCCTAACAGGGACCTACCAAGATTTGCTTCAGTCAAATCCTTCTAATTTCTTACCAATCCCTTGCCATCACAGGACCAAGAATGCCTGTCCTCATATCTAATCATGGATACGAAATAGAAATGTAGCATGCTCCTTCCAGGCCACCTGCTCCTATGTCCACACCACCTCCTCCCACGTGGCGGCACAGGAACACGTGCAGCAGTGCAGTGGAGCACATCAGGGAACCAAGCTGGGTTAAAACTAATCCAGCAAAGAAAGAAAAAAAAGTTTGTGTTCAGTCAGATCAACTACCTGGTTCCTGTTCACCGCACAGGTGAATGGATGCTTGTGTCAGCAGGAGAGCAGCAACAGCACCAGCACAAGGTGGTGGCCTGATGTATTCACCAAACTACAGCCCAAGTCATCATCTCTGCCCCCATCATGGCCAGAAACAGCCAACTGGCATCTGGAATATGCCCTGTGATGCCTCCATTAGGGCATAACCCTGATTAAAAACAGGCTAGTTACCTAATACCTTTCTTTGAAGTCATTATTTTTCCATAGTGTTTAGACTGGTTCCCTGGAAGATGGCAGAGCTAACCCCGCTCAGGAAGCGTGCTGTTTGGATGTCAGTTTGGAATATCCAACTTTGGTCTTTTTTCCCCCTTAGAATTTGAAAATATTTTGCCATGCAGCTAGCTAACCAGGTCTTAGAGGGATATGGTTTCTTGTTCTCTTGCTTATAAGGGAAACTTGAAACAAATTAAAGTTATTCTGGCCTCATACTAAAGGTCAGCGTTGTGGGGAAAGATGACTTGTTCGGAATTCAGTCAGGAAGTTTAACACAAATAATCCAGCTTGAAGTTCTGTGAGAATAAGTCCCAGCCAAAAAAAAAAAAAAAAGTGCTGATAGAACTAATTTAAGTACTAAATCTCTCCTTTCTGAGCATTTTTTCCACCGATAAGACCAGAGGCTTTTAAAGCTGCCATATGAACAACTATTTAGCTGAGGTGTGAGAAAGACGCTATGGGTACCTTCCCAGATAAAACCAGGGTTTTATCAGGAGACGTAAGCAGGAACAAGCAGGGAAAGGAACAAAAGGTATTGTTGTAAATTGCTGTAAAGATGGACTGCACTGTACAGTGTCAGCATTACTTGTAAAGTATTAGGCTGCCTCAAACTTGTTCAGCAAAATGTTGATGCTATAAAAAAAGCTGATAAAATCCAACAGTTTATTTGCAAATAAATAACTAATTCTTTGTTAGTAAAGAAATGCCTTGCAGGTGTGCAGTTGCCTTCTGTATCTGTAAAGCAACACTTGCCTCTCCGAGGCTGCACCATGAATTACATTTGGAAGTGTTCATGACTTAGAGAAAGCCTGGAAAGACTTGAAGATATTATATTCCCCCTAGAAGCAGGTATTAAAAAACAGATATTAGAGTTACTAAAAAAACCCTGTAGATACTCCACCTTCATGTCACTACCAGCCTTGAAAGGATGATTTCAAAAAGAATTAGAGAGAAAGCATTTATGTTTTAGAGAATACACGTGTTTGTTTGTATGTAAATACCTATGTACACGTATTTTTTAATAAAGTCCATAGGGACCCAATGGTCAGGACATCCCCCCCAAAAAAACTCTGGAAATGAGAGGAATGGGAGTTGTTGATTCCTCACAGGTTTATACCTCTGTAGTTGGTCTGACTGAAGCCAGTGGGGCTATAAAAGCATCTGCATCCAAAGATTTAAACCCAGACTCAGTCAGTCTGGTTTTGTTTTCCTGGCTGACCAAAAGCTGTTACCACGAAATGAGCCTTCCAGTCCCCGCTCGTCATTACAGAGCATTCAGTTCCACCAGGAAGCGGCTGCTCACATCAAACAAATTGTACCTGGGACTAGAGAAACACCGAAACCAAACAATCTGCAATCTTCCTGTAACAGTTAAATAATACAGCAAGTGTGGAGTGGCATGGTCAGTCACGACACTGTCCTGCAGATAGAAAGAGCCATGAATCGACTAAGAAGCCTATGTTGTTCTTAAGAGAATTTCAATGCATTTTCAGAGCTGCTGAGCTGAAATAGTAATCAAATCACTTTGAAAATCCATTAGTAAGGTTTAAACTGGGTTTCTATACCTGAATCTAACAGGACTTCCTGCCAAATCCCAGAAATAAAAAACCCTTCATGTTTTATGGTCAAATATTTTGGTAATTTCGCAGGAAGAGCTGCTGTGACCTACATTTCACCAGCAAACATGCGCTTTAGGAACACTGGCACAGTGTTTTTAGCACAAGTTAACACTCAAGTCTTTCCAAAGAGGTTTCTGCTGTGTTACCTGCACAGCCAGTTCCATCCCAGTCCTGGCCTGGGTGACCGTGAGTCGCTGCTGCCCTCGTTATTCCAGCATCCACTCCAGTGCATGAGAAATACAGCAGCGCCTGGAATCCTTCTCCCATTTGGTGACTCAGTCTCCATTGCTTGAGTATTTGTCCTTTCTCCTCAGCAAAAATAACCTGGAGAAAGTTATGCTTCATTCAGAAAAAAAATACATCCCTGTAGTCCAGGGAGGAAAAAAACAAGCAGCAGCACTGAGTGCTCCCTTCCAACAAGCAGCGTGATGTTTGGCCACCCAAGGTGTTGTAATCAGACCACTAAAATGTGGCTGTTTCCTTTCAGCTCTAGTGAGGCATCAGCAAATGGATAACATATCTGTAGCCTTTCTCTTTCCGTCTGTCTCTGGGAGGCAGGTGCAGCCTCAAGTAATGTTCACAAAATGGATTCAGATGTGACCGATTTGTAAATTCTCAGGCAGCTATCTGGACAAAGCTTACCGCTGCCAAAAATGTGCACTTTGGAACATCACTGAATGCCTTCTGTTTACAGTAATGGTTTCACTTCACTCAGTTCCTCAAGAAGAAGGATCAGGAGGATATCAGAGAAATATTAAATGTTATGGTGTTAAATGAAAGTGCTGGCCCCAATGCTCTTGCTGCAGCTGGTTAGTAGGGAGAGACACCCACAAGTGCTCTCCCAGGGCAACTGCAGCATTTTCCTAAAGTATTTGGAACAGTTATTTCAGTGGGAAAACTCCTAAATCTCAATTTAACAGATAAGGTTACATAATAAATTATAACCACAAGCAATCCTGCTCTGGCTTGAATAGGAGAGACATTTTAAAAATGGCTTTTGGAAGGTTAGTTCTCCTGTACCATGTAAAGCACCAGCTTTGTATAAGTGATATGGAAATAAGAATTTAATTCATGGCCAACTTATTTTTTGCAAGTTGACTTACTTGGGATGTTTTTTTCAGTTTGTCTTGTTTCTCAAACTGGCAAAAATGAAAGGATTCACAAAGTGTCATTTTTAATGCTGAACATTAAAGACAAATGTTCCTACAACTCTGCTCTTCACTTGTAATAAAGAGTCAGTCTATTATTTATGCTGTTTCATGATTTGTCTATACAATGCACTGAAAAATAAGAAATAGTAATGCTAACCCAAAGAATAAAATTAATCCCAAATCTTTGTTTATACATGTAATGCCAACAAAGCCCTTTGGCATGACTGTAGCACAGCAGCAACCCCATTTTTGTGCTCTGAAGGATAAAAAATTTTTCCAACAAACCATTAAACTTCAGCCAAATTTACTAATAAGAATACCTGTATGTTTGCTTGATCTTTCCTTGTGTATAATATTCATGAAACAGAGAAATGTGTTATCAGAAATGTCTTAAATGGCACCTTAGTGCTGAAAGATGACAGTGAACTAGATGCAGCAGAGCATTTTGTGTTTCCCTCGAAACCCTCTTTCCCCAAAAAAAGATATCAGGTAGAGTCCTAAAGTATCAGCTTAACTTTAAGCCTATGAATTATGCCATAAGCAACCAGAACAACCACCATGTCCAAGCACCAAAGCCTGACAGTCACCGTCTGAGCAGCAGAGAGGTAGGAAAGGCTATGGTGTTCAGAAACAGCAGCCAGGAAGCCTGGAGTTTGCCATTTGTAACTCATTACATCTAAAAGACAGTCCCACAGCAGAGTACAGTAATGCGAAACAAGCAGAGTCCTGAATTAATGCATGAATTCTTTGATCACAATTGCCTTTGTATTTGTCAAACTCTTCTTTTTCACTGAAGAAGGGTGAAGCTCATTGTACGACCAGCAGAGCACAGCTCTGTGCAGCACCATCTCCCTCCCATTACTGCTGCCTCCAGTTAAACAACAACATGACAGCAGTGACACAGAACAGCTGCCCCCAGAAAGTTTACTTTCGTGGGCGTGTGAGAGCCTACCATCCACGCCTCCCTGCACAATGTCACATCTACCTTTCATGCCGCTCAGGGCTTTTAAAAGTCTCCAGAGCAGCAGCAGTGGCATGCAAGGGGGAAATACTAAACCTCCTACCTCCAGATTACTTTTGCATTTTGAGGGTATTTTTTGCCATCTCAGAGGACTAAAATAGATCTGAAGGCTTGTTTTCCCACATCTCCCCCCTTCCCCAATTATTGACAAGGTCTCTTCACGATTGTGAATGCTTCATAGAGGTCGTAAGGAGTAGTAAATAAATAAATAAATAGACATAGCCTAAGAAACACTACCTCTTCCTCATTCACTTTTTGCTGTAGCCTCAAGCTCTAAAATGATACAAGGGAGGGAAAAAGAATTCAAATGTATCCATAGAGGTCTATACAGCTACAGCACAAATACTTGAAAATGTAACCCGTGAGAATACTGACTGCATGCTCAAGAAGCCAGTTGCATGTAAAAATATTTCCATTGCTAAGTCAGACTCCAGATGAGATTTTAAGAGCTTCAAGAATTTGCGCTTAGGTACCCACCAACTTTATTTGCTAGATATTTTGTTCATTACCACTTTGCCACACACCCTTGAGCCAAAACAAACAGCCTTGCGCTAGCCATAGATACATTTCTGCAAGAGAGACAGAGCGAGATGACCTGTGACAGACACCTGATGGGACATTTGACCGTCCTCAGCCCTGTAACCATGCTTCTGGCAGTAACATGCCACACTGATGCCAAATACGGACAACCAGACCAGTCGGCACTGCTGCTGCTTGCACACCTGACTTTGTCCCAAAGTTCCCTGCTGACAATTGTCATCATCTGCCCACTTACAGATATCCTCCCCAGTCCCCGTTCTTCTCTGCACTTCAGATATTTGCATGTCATCCCCCCTGTAGGTAACCACTGAGCACCACAGGTGGCCTCACCAGCAAGGACAGTAATAATGAACCTTGTTTCCATCCAGGAGAGCCTCTCTATCCATACACAAACCTTTCCTGACTTGAACTATGTATTTACTGTTTTCTTCCTTTGCTTGAAGGACAGCAATATGATATAATTGCCAAAACAGCAAAAGCTTATGTTCTCTACCATGACTTTTTGGAAATGAGACCCCTCTAGTAATCCAGCAGAACACTCTGGTTACATCCTGGGAAAAAAATTCTCCCACCTGGTTGTCTCTAAGGGTGCAGGTACAGACTGCATGTGCACATCATGGTTTACTGCGCAGTAGTCGTTGGTGTGCCCCTATAAGAAGATAACTCAATACCCCATGACTGAGTAGAAAAGCCTGGAGACAAAATGGAAAGGTACAATCAGTAATTTCCAAATACACACCTTGATGTTGGTTTTTATTTGCTTCTTCATGCTTGACCATCTGAAGTCTCACTCTAGAAACTGAAACTAGTGCAGATGTTTTTATGAAGTAAAAAAAAAAAAAAAAAAAAAAGACTGTAAAAGGGGAGAGTCTGGGAGAAGCCAAAAAGACACCTTATTCATGCACCAAAGCATCACTTGGCAAGTATTTGAAAGTGGGTAAATAATTTTTGAGCAGTAGCATAGCCACTAGTTTCAACTCCACAAATAGCTTCTTGCAGAAGCTAAGCCTTTATATGTCCCACTGTAAGAACAAAGACTTGCTGGAATCCAGGCAGCAATAAAGATGTTGTGCCTATAGGCTTATCCAGGTAACATTAAACACATACTTCTCACAAACACAGTAAAACACAGGTAACTGGTGCTATCATCAGCAGAGAACTGGCTCTCAGATACAGCATCACTTGTAATTATGCTAGCATTCATGATAAGAAGCTGAACAGGCAAATAGCCTACGACCATGATCACATAGTTACACTGGGAAAGCGAATGTATGGATAATATTTACACACAGAACCTGAAAAGCACTGCAGTTCCACAAGCAAGCATATAAAATTGATATTCTGAAAGAAATTAAGTAGAAGAAATAATAGGAATTCTTAGGAATTAAGCTAAGTATTATATGAAGAGCAACAACATCTCTTCCTCTCAGGGAAAAACCTCACGTAACGTTGCAGGACATTTTGCCAAGGCCCGCACACATACTGAAAAGACTTCTCTGCAATCTTATTATGGCTACATACATCAACACCAAACCTCAGAGCTGAAGAGTCAACAAAATGACAAAAAAAGACAAGGACTGCATTTTGAAACTTGAGCCTCCCTCTAATTCCGTGCAGAACAAGTTTCCAAAGTTAAGATTTCCAAAATGAGTAAGGCTCAAAGAGCAAAGAGACATTTGTTTCAAAGTCTTTTTGTGGATACGACGGTTGTCTGGTCTGTTGACGTAAAGTTTTGAAGGGAGACAGTGTCACACACAGGAGTGGGTTCCTGGCAGCGTTGCCTGAAGAGTGGGTGCAAGGACAGTACTTAACACTTCTGCTCCTGCCTTCTTGCACTGTCTTTGAGAAACTTGCTTAATCCTCAGTAACCCACCCACAGAGCCGAAATAGCAGCATCTATCTCCCAGTGGTATCACAAGAAATAATTTGTTGATGTCTGTAAGCTGTTTTGACTCTGCGGTGATAGACACCAGAAAAAGATTTAGAAACAGATGTCTGTGGAGAGGGAGAAAAAAACCAACTGCAAATGTGTAAACATATAATATTTAGTAGTTATATAAATCCAACGCTGTCTATCAGAGAACTTGTACTTAGTAAACATAACTAAAGGATGATTTTTGAATGAATTGAACTACAACACAAGGTCTATGTGATTTTTCCTTACAGAATTCAGACACAAGGACTATACTTTCCATGACAGTATTCCCCAGCAATGCTTGTGAGATAACCAAGAGAATATTTTGCACTGGACATTTCTTCCCTCCTAAGAACATAGATGAGGTTAAGAGAAGTGAGCCAGTCAAGTTGACATAAGGACTGTACTTTAGCAAACAAACTTTGTGTGAAGACCAACCAAGGTCAAGATCATCCTCCCCATTAGCAAAGATCCTCACATACCATGTGTGAGTCACACAGCTGATACTTAAGGAGGAAGGACTTCTGGTATAAATCAATAAAGTTAGAATATTATCAGCAAATGTGAGAAACAAGATTCACAACAAGTTTCCGTATGCGACAAAGCCTTGATCTGAGTTTCCACAGGACACCTTTGACGCCATCATGTTCCCACTGCTCCATTCCTAAACATTAAGATTCAGAGAATGGTGCCTTGCTGAAGTCAAATGACACCACAATGACCTGCAAGCTGGCTCTTCAACACCAGCAAAAAATAATGTTGACCCACTTAAAACCTTAATTAAGACTTAAAAACTGGCTGGATAACAGGTGCATTTACTCTAACTACCAAGGGAGGTACAATTTTAAAGTGTTACAAGTCATTCATCTCAGTGAACCAAAAAATAAGCAAATAATAAAGAGTGCCTGGGGCAAGCACCTCTGAGTTGCTTATCTAGGACAGGTTTTAGTTCATTGTTACACTCTATCATCCCACACCGCTTTTTACTTCAGTGAAGGACTGCTACCGCTGACAACATCTTGGAAGGCATAGTTGAGACAAATCACAAGGTTTTCTACAGTACAAAATTTGTTGCTATTATTCCACATCTATCTTCCTTACTATTTTTCTTACATTAATTCTTGCCCCTTTCATAAACTTCAGGTTCACTCTTTTGGAAACCCAGTCTCACTCTTTTCCCCAAAATAACAGCAAAGCAGAACAAAATCTCTTCCTTGATGTTTCTAGTGGCGGAGGCTGAAAGGAACACAAGGCTTGCAGGAAAGAAGTGTGCATATACAGAGAGAGGGATGGCTGAGACAACTCCAACCAGAAGCCACCAAAGAGCAGCTGCACACTGTTCACTCTCACAGAAATCACTCTCAAAGAACGTAGCCAGCTCCAGATCTAATGAGTCATTTGACTCGATCCTAACCAGAACAGATCAAGGACAACAAGCCTCTTCTGTGGCAAGGAACAGAAGTCCTACAAAGCACAGAGATTTTGGCACAATTCATAGAATGGTTTGGGTTGGAAGGGACCTTAAAGATCATCTAGTTCCAACCC
>NW_010125315.1:24142-46309 GCF_000699245.1 Pterocles gutturalis
CTCATATTGGAGGTGCTCCAAGACCATCTTTGTGGCTCTCCTCTGGTCCCACTCCAACAGCTCCATGACTTTCTTGTGCTAGGGACTCCAGAGCTGGACACAGTATTCCAGGTGGGGTCTCATGAGAGCAGAGAAGAGGAGCAGAAGCACCTCCCTTGACCTGCTGGTCACACTTCTTTTGATGCAGCCCAGGATACAGTTGGCTTTCTGGGCTGCAAGCCCACATTGGCGGCTCATATTAAGCTTCTCACTCACCAGCACCCCAATGTCCTTCTCTTCAGGGCTGCTCTCAGTCCATTCTCCTCCTGTTTGTGCTTGGGATTGTCCCAACCCACATGCAGGACCTTACACTTAGCCTTGTTGAACTTAATGATGTTTGTGTGGGCCCACCTCTCAAGCCTGTCAAGGTCCCTCTGGACGGCATCCCTTCCCTCCAGCATGTTGACTGCACCACACAGCTTGGTGTCATTGGTAAACTCACTGAGGGCACACTCGATCCCACTCTCCATGTCACCAACAAAGATGTTAAACAACACTGGTCCCAATACCGACCCCTGTGGAATGGCATCCCTCTCAACAAATGGGAATGGCCATCAAATCACACAGAAGAGTAGATGTTGGGGACTCCACTGGGATGTGGGATCTCCATATTCAAGACTTGTCTTGCCAGACTCCAGTGACCTGGAGTGAAAAATTCTGCTTTGTCTCAGACATAGCAGCTGCTTGTTTTCTCATGTCTCAAGTGAAAACAATCTTTCTTCTCCCAGTGCTTCCTCCCCTGTCTCACTTGTCCCAGAGATGTTCCAGTAAAGTGATACATTTTGATTACATTTTAATCAGCCCAAAATAGTCTGACAATCTCTAATATTAGCATTTCTTTTCCCTTCTTACTCCCTGTGGTCACATCACTTTGAATTGTCCTGTGTGAAAAGTTAATGCCTTGGATAAAAAAGCACAGGGCAGAATGTTTCTCATACTTAGGAGACTAGCAAATTCATGTGTTGCTGAACATCAAGAATCACTAGATAAAATTCACATGCAGAAGAAAAACTGGGGCAAAAAGAAATCTTTGGTTTAAGATTAGGAAGAACTTTTTGCCATGGATCTTGAAATGAACTAATGGTAACCTTTGGGTCAGTGCATCGGCTGTATTCCTCGCACAAGAGACACTGCCTAACACAGACCCACCATGCATTTGGTACAATTAACACTTTTATTCATGAAAAAAAAGTATCTTGTGTTTAAAAAACTGGTAAATACACTCCCTATTTTCCTAAAATACACTTCTTAAGATTATATTTTTATCTTGCATCAAAAACAGGTGACACTTTTAAAAGTCTTTTATGCAAATTTTACATTTACATGGCCATTTCTCAAGTATTGATATGACTGAGCCAAAACACTGAAATCACCGAAATACAAACATTCATAACAAAATAATGTTACATTTGGCAAACAGAGACACATAACAAATGGTTACATTTCATAGAATCATAGAATCATTAAGGTTGGAAAAGACCTCAAGGATCATCAAGTCCAACCATCATTTACTGCAGGAGTGTTTGAATACAAGTTTTCCAAACAGCAAAATGTGAAATCATCTTGCATTCAAAATGCAGTTGTTCTGCTATTAAGTAGGAAATAGACTTCTAAAACTAAAATCCTGTTAAAAATGTAGGAAAGTTTTGTCAAGACAGATTGTTTTCCATCATTAGATGAAATTTTGAAAGCTGTTTCCTAACAGAACACTTAATTGCAAATATTTTGGACACTTTCGTCTGACTTTAAAGTCAGCTGAGATCCATGCTTGCATCTCTTATGGCTGCAAGACGAATAGCAGATTTCTGAAAATAAAAATCGCTTGCTTTCCAAGGCAAAACCAGGTTTTTGGAGGGAAAAGTGCTAAAATAGCTCACAGGAGTAGATGCATCTTTTTCTTTTAAAGAAATAGGTCCTTCAGACAATTATAGTTGCACAGTGGTTTAATTTGATGTCCATGATCTCACTGAAATCAAAACTTAACTTCTAGAACATTAAATAAGCCCATTCTCTATGTTTAAGTGTCTGGTGGATATGCAATATCCACTGCCCAAATTAATTTCTATGAACCTATAGTTAGGATTTTATTATCCTTGAATATCTGAAGCAATGCAGCACATTCTGTTCCTCGGGGACATACTGATGCGTCAAAAAAAAGAATAGGACACAGTATGTGTATCCTGCAATATCACGTAGTCTCATACCTCAGTGTGCTTCTTGCCTGGCATTACATTATTTGGGATGATTGCTCAGAGAAACCCACTCTGCCCCTTAGAAGCTGAGACCTCTCAGAGAGGATATTCATCTCCAGGGTAAGAGTGGGCTACAGACTGAGTCACCACAGACTGCTTTGATAAATGAGAAACCAGCAGCAGGAGCAGGCAATTGTAAAGAAGGGCTCTATCACCCCCATTAGAAACAAACAAACAAACGCATGAAAATCCCACTTAAATACATTGTGTTTATATGATCTCAAGGTGTGAGACAAGTGAGTTGCTCTTCCAGGGGTGGGAATCCTCATGTGCAAGGGGGAACAAAGTACTTAATTCCTTGCTGACCTTCAGGGCACAACACAGGATTGTCCTCCCGGTCGTGGGCTTTACCCACAAAAATCCGCCTGAGTAACTCCAAAGTAAAAAACAGACTCGGAGCTTTCAGGAAAGCATTAGAGAATCCCTAAAAACACGAAATATATTCCTTTGTCAGTGCAATGAGAATACAGTTATCTTTCAAAAAAAAAAAGACTGAATTTACCAAAGACTTTCCTAGGATCACAGATAAACATCTTTTTGCAAGTTCAAAACTGAGATTTCCTTTGGAATGACTGCCTTTTCTACTAGTTATGCCCCATTCTAAAATAAGAAAGAAAGTGATAAAACTAGGCTGATCCAGCAAAAACAAAAGGGGGGGGGGGGGGAATCCCAGTAATTATTTTATTCCTCTCATGTCTTAGAATATTTTTACTACCCTAAGTATCCGTTTTAAAGGGTATTGTTTCAGATCTCAGGACATGCAACAGCATCACTACAGTCTCTAAGCAAGAACTGCACCCCAATTACTAGGAGACCTCAGACAGTGATGTTTTCTTGGTGTTTTGGGGAATGAGCAGCTCAGTCTCTCCCTTTGGAAAAGAATACCCACATCCGGAACAAAAGCACTGGTAGCTGGAAAACATTCATGCTTCTTAAGGCTTTCCAAATGACACATCAAAATAGACAGCACAACACGCAGAGGAATAATTCACAGATTGTTTGCTGGATTCAGCGGTACTGGATATTCCCAAAATGCACAGGGAGATTGGGCTGGACTCTGAAGGGCGGTGAGGTTATGTTATGACTTCATAGGAAACAGGCAATGTTTCAGGTGCCTCCAGCCAGTGGCTGTACTAAGGTGAGCAGAGCGGGACACTTTGCCCAGAACTTGGATGACATGAGGAAGATGAAGAAGAAACTGTAGACAATGCTCTGTGTGATGTGATGCTGGGGGATCACATAACTGTGGACATAGATGGAATAGTATCACAGCCTGCCTCCTCTCAAAGGTAAGCACCTGGACCAGTTTTCAAACAAGACCAAGAGGGACTTTCTTCAACAGAAGACCCTCTTAATCCAGAAAATGAAATGGATTTACAGTTCTCTCTAAAGTTCAGCCCAAGAAGTGCATCACAGCCCAAACCATCCATCTTTGGAGAAGCACCACAAGTTTATTCTAATTTTTATAGACAAGGTCCGCATGCTGCCAAATCAATGGAGCAGAGGAGCCCCGTTCCTGGGCTACGTGACCCAGGATGCTGAGAACGGCACACCACACCCCACGCTCTTCTGGCTGTGAAATGCATCTACTCAGATGGGAAGAGATGTTTCTGCGACACCTCATTCTCCTGGCATGCTGCACATGTAATTTACAACAACAACAAAAGGAGTGGGACATTTCTCTGTGGTTTACAAAACAAACAGGAAAAAAACCCCAAAGACATCTATGACTAATATGGTATAGTGAAAAAAGAAAAATCACACAAACATCTCTGTTTCCAGGACAAGGCTTATATATAGCAAGATGGTAAACAAGAAGAGCTGCCTCTTTCAAACTGGATCACACTGACTGTGGAAAGACAGCTTTAGTTTACAGAATCCTGATACAAATGAAACCTGTTGCTAGCCACACAGAAGCATTACTGACAATCTGCAGCTACCATTTGTATCTATCTATTTCTCCAAGAGGTTAGTTTGAATCAAAAAGCATAGGATATCTGATATTCACCTTTATAACTGCTGAAGGTGATGAAGGATTTTAAATTTGGAGAGTTCTGGGGATCACAGTCACTTGAAGGAGCTGGGAGGGAAACATCAGAGCACTCCCTGCCACTGCCTCCTCCACATGTGCTTTTCCAGACCCCAGAGCTAATAATCACTGGAAAGCAGATTTAAAGGCAAGTGCTCCTACACTAGGGATCAGAACACCAGGTGTGGCTATGGAGGACCTATTGTAGCCTAACAGGAATTCAGTTTAATCTGATATTTTTGATAGTATTTGTGCTTATGCTAAATTACAGCTCAAACAGTAGAATTGCAGTCACTAGTTCAGGGGCTTCTTGGGAAGACAATGATGGCACCATTCCCATTTGGTACTAGATGTGACTTCAGAGCTCAGAACTGAACATGTGTCCAATGAAACAAAAAAACCGGTCACTCAAAACCCACCACAAACATACAGACATTAGTCACTATATCCTAATGCACTAAAAAAACTCCAAACATAGTTATAACCATCAAAAAAAACCCCAACACAACATCCCACAGAAAGAAAAAGCACATCGATTAAAGTATTTGCTATTTATTATCCATGGTGGAACATGATGTAAAATGATTCATCTCAACCTAACAAATAACATAACTCATGTCTACACAACCGTAACAAAAAGGATAACCTTATCTGCAAGCTATTTGTAGATATCAAAGATTTACCAGGAAAGCAATGCGATAGTTTCTGTAATTCATAGTTATCTTGTTGGATTTGGAGGGTGGAGGAGCTTGGAGAGGGAGAAGAAAAAGACAAAAGAGATCATGTTACTTTTCAGCTATGGTTGGATGATAGCAGACTACTTCAAACAGTAATGAAGGAGATTTACATGCACCTTGCAATATTTACAAACAGGTGGGCCCAAATATGCTTCTGTATGCAAATGGATACTTGAATATGTAAATCAGCACTTAAACAAACAGATCTCTATGTGTACTAACACTTCTCCATGAAAGCTGTTCATTTCTTAACCCAAATCTCCTCCCATTCAAACCTATAGCACAATTTCTTTTGACTTGAGAGGAAGCAAGAACAGAAACCCAAGCTCTAAAAAAACATTCTCAAGGTTGTTGGGTTTTTTTTGGTTGGTTGGTTGGTTTTGTTTTGTTTTTTTTTAATCAGACCTACATATGGGACTGTCCATCAACTTGAAGATCATTCAGCAATTTGAATTAATTTATGGGAAGTTGTTTCTACAATTCTTTCCCAACACAAGATCAGTAAAGGTTTTGCAAGCAGTTATTTCCTGCAGACTGTGCTCAGACTTACATTGCTGCTGCCCCCAAAGGCCCCAGAATTTTGTCTACAGATTCAGAAAACTGAGAGCCCTTTGCATTTGGGATGCATTCACATTTTCATTCCAGAGGACAGACTGTTATTTTTTACTATAAGAAACTTCAGACATTCTACTTCTATAAGAAGTTTGACAGAATTCTGGTGTGTCAAACATATGAAAGCCCAAGAAGTTAAAACCCATTTAATAATCCCAGCTAGCTTTGGTTAAGCTCTGCATGCTGATACAACTTGTTTCTTCATTTCTTTTCTTACAACCTTTCTTTACTTTTTCAATCAACCAATATGGTTTTACTGGTGACTTAAAAGCATCCAGGAAAAGTGACCCATAAAACACAACAATGCAGTACGTTTCCCATGGCTACTCAAGCTATTAAAAGGTTAGTTTAAGTCTGTAGGCAGTGAAATCATACCACCATTATCATTGCCTTGTGGGAGCAATAATTCTGGGTGGTCTGTAACACTACAACTCCTGGCCTCCTAGATAGTATGACGATGTTGTCAAGAAGAGCCTATCTAGGAGTGTAACTAGGCTGAGGCTTTTTGACCTCATAGATAAATAGGTTTTGTTGAAAGCCGCTCTATTATTTTTCAGATTAGCTTGGTCTTGCATTTGGTTCATTCTCTGACACAGGGGTGGGGGGGGAGAGAGAGGCCTTGAGATATCCATAAATGTTTATCCAGCTGCAGTAGTTTGATTCTTAAAGTATAACTGTCAACATCTCCTCTCCCTCATACAAATCTAAATTTGTAAACAATCCCAGTAATTCCTCCTCGCTGTTGTTCATTTTAGTTTTACATTCCTGACTGAACAGCTACAGTACTTGAAGCAAGGAGAGCAACGCTAGTCGATCCAGTGCTGACTGCCGTGGAAAAAAAATGTTGTATTAAAACCATGGGCTCCCAGAACAGACTGTTCAATGCTAATTTTAAATCTTAAAAAACAATGCCACTGACATCAGAGTGGGGTATTTTTTCATATTTTTTAAATAATCAAGAGCAACTGTGTTGCTTTTTTTTAAAAAACATTTGATTCAGCTCCCATTCCCATGTGTAAATAGCCTTAGAACATTTTTGAAACTATGTAAACAGAATTGCATTTTGCAGGCATTTTCCTACCGCCATAATTCATAAAATAAAATTTCTTTATCTAATTTGTCCAGAGCTTGTTTTTCCTGGCTATACTGTGCTGGAGCAGAGATCCAGTAAGTCTACTTACAAAGGATATCCACTCAGTTCTCTGTATCATGAGCAAGCTGAATGTTACAATTTTTCCTTTTTCATTTAAAAAAAAAAAAAAATCCTGGAGGACATGATACACCATCACTGAAGACATTTCATTCCAGCCACAGTAAAGAGCTCTTTCCAGCATTTATGTAGTTTCAGCAAAGGCCTGATCTTGCAAGTGTTTATGTACAGGCTTAATGGGGAATAGCTTTGAAGAAATTAATGAGCCTAATGATCTGCCAAGACTAGTCTTGCACATAAACATTTGTAGCACAAGGGACTAATAGCCTCAAAATTACAGAGACAATTCTCTTTAAATGTAACTTTTTAAAGATCTCGTTAAGATGTTAAGACAAATAGTTCTTTGAGCAGCAAAATAAAGTATTATTTCTCATAGATTTTATGTCCTAAGATTGAAGTCCTCAGAGGATTCTCTAATGAATACAGCTTTTCCCTCAGAAAAAGTCAAAGTTCCTTTCCACTTTCTCCCCAACTATTTCCACACCACTTTAAGAACAACCAAATTTGGTTAGAAGTTGGACCAAGATTCAGAAGTTATAAGGGGACCGATAAAGCAATGGCATAAACCCTGCTTCTGGCATGATTTCTTTAGCAAAACACTTAATAATGCCATGGAAGTCTAAAAAAAAACCCCCAATACCTCTGCTAGACCTTGTTAAACCCACAGCTGTAAAAGAGGTGTCTAGTTTGTATATACTGAATTGGCAGATTATATGCTAAAAAGAATGTGTAACCACAGGGAGTCAGTCCAAACTTAATTCTGTGCTTCCTATCTATGGTTTTAGCGCTCAGCTTCGACACAGCCTTTATATTACTCCCTAAACACAAAGGTTGAACCGTGCATTTCTTCACCCTCATTCATCTTGACAGCAACTGAAATTAATGCCATACACGAGCCCACAGCTTTGATATTACTCCATATTTTGTGCAGAGACTGCATTCAAACAGGCATTTGAATGAAGAGTTCTGCCGTGCGACAGGCTACCTTCAGTTCCTGGGAGTAGGTGGAAACCTGAAATATAGATCTCTGTCCTAATTTTCCCCACCATTTCTTTCTATCTCTTGAGATGTGCTGATGAGGCAGTCATTAATTTAACTATTCCCCCACCCCGCCCCATCACAGCAGAGAGTCTTCCACATTTCCTTGGACAAAACACACATTTTGGTCAGTCCGGCTGCCAAGCAGTCCCCATTGCTATGTCTAGAGCCCTGGCGCTCCTACACCCTCGGGTGGCTTCTCATACCTCAACTCATCACAGACACGTGTTGTGGTTTAAGCACAGCTGGCAATGAGCAACACACAGCCACTCGCTCACTCCACCCTACTGTTCTACATACTGGTACTCCCCAAATTTGCCACCTGACTAAATCTGCACCATCTTAACTGTAAATACCACATTCACAAAGGCGCCAGAATCAGCATACATCACTACCGAGGGTGACATCTCCTCTTTCAATGACTAAGGACCTGCTGTGCACCAAGCACTGAAACTCAGTCTGGATTCTCTAGATGCACAGAGACGAGGAATTAGAAATAAGTATTCTGAGAAGCAGAGGAGGGGTATTACATCCTTCTCCTGGACTCAAAGGGCTGTCCTTCAGTGTTCAGTGATATTAATGGTGGAACATGATACAAAAAACAACCATCTCAACCTACCAGGTAATGCTACTAATGTCTGCATGACTGCGACAAGGACAGCACACATGTCTGAGGGTCAGTTTTGGCACACAGATGTTGCCCTTATGATCTGAGCCCCTGTCCATTTGCAGAACATGAAGCCTCACAGAGCAGCTGCTGAAGGACTCCACAGGAGAGGACGGGATGGTATTACAGAGGATATAGCTGCTCCAATTCCAAGTCTTTCAGAAAAGAACCTGAAGCTGATATGTTTACTCAGACATACAAATCTGGACCATCTATTCCACCCAGTAGTATTTTAATCTCTCATTCTTGTCCCTGAATTTCCTTACCATTGATACAAACATGAAAAGGAATTGAAGTGAGCTCTACTGTGTGAAACTTTCAAATTATCATGCCCCGTTGCATCTTCATACTCTGTTGATCAGGCCTAACTTCCTGGCACTATATGTCACTATTAATCTGGCAAGACTCACTCATGGCACACCATTTAAGTAATTTTTGTAAGACCTCACCAGTGATGCTTACAACACTGGCTTTGACTGTACTTTGTAAATGCAGAGTAGCACATACAGATTTATAAAAAGGCATTTAAAAAGGCAGAGTCTTGAAATACAGATTAAGCATATCATCATTTTCAGACACACTTTAGCAAGCATTAGGTGCTGTCTTTATAGCTCCTCCCTCATATCTCCTGAGCAGCAATATCTTCAAAGAATTCCATCAAGCCAGTGAGCCGTGACCTCCACTTCCTGACGCCATGTCAGCCTGCCGTAATGAAGCTGGGCTTCTCTGAGTAGTCTTCCACTTAACCTCTGAAAAAAATGATTTCTAGGACTTTCCCACCAACAGCTGTCAAACTCAGTGGGTTGGCGCACCTGGGTGCTTCCCTGGACAGTTAGGGCAAAGGCAGTGCGTCAGCACATGTGAGGCTGCTCTGAACTGAGCCACCTTGGCAAAATACTTCCTGAAGATGCCTTATTCCCCTCCTTGCTCCTAGGCAGGGGTGGATGTCACCCAAATACCAAGAGGGAGGAAGGGCTCAGCCCCTACCTCCTGTGATTTGGAGCATGTGCCCAGCAGGGTTAATGAAATGAACGAGAAACAGCAGCAACCTAATAAATCTTCATGAGCTTGAATGTATGTCCTGGTCTGCATCCCATTAGTGACTCCTTATTTAAAAAAAAAAAAAAAAAAAAAACAAAACACCAAAAATCCAAAAACAAAACCCAAACCATATCTCAGTCACACCTGGACACCAGCCAGTCCTTATTTTCTATCTCAAAAAACTGATTCCTCAGACAACCAAGTATTCATATGCGAAAGACAAATCCAAAATAAGGGTTGTGGATCTTTTGAAAAACTCATCCCAGTTTCCAAAAATAATTCTTAGAATCATAGAATGGTTTGGGGTGGAAGGGACCTTTAAAGGTCAGCTAGCCCAACCCCCTGCAATGGGCAGGGACACCTTCCACTGGATCAGGTTGCTCAAAGCCCCGTTCAGCCTGACCTTGAACGTTTCCAGGGATGGGATATCTACCACCTCTCTGAACAACCTGTTCCAGTGTTTCACCATCATCATCGTTAAAAATTTCTTCCTTATATCTAGCCTGAATCTACCCTCTTTCAGTCTAAAACCATTACTTCTTGTCCTATCACTACAAGCCCTACTAAAAAGTCTGTCCTCATCTTTCTTATAAGCCCCCTTTAAGTATTGAAAGGCTGCAATAAGGTCTCTCTGGAGCCTTCTCTAAGCCTTCTTACATGGCAGGTGTTCCTTTGAAAAACATCTTTATTGTGCTTATTAATGCAGCTACATAAACTTTGAGTTTCTATTTTTTAAGAAAATCTTGATGGTTGCTTTCAGTAGGAAAAAAAAAACATTTTCAAGGTTCCTACGAATGGGAAGCTCTGGGTGAAAAATTGGGATTTGAGTGTTGTGTTACAAGAAAAAACTAATGCAAGGTATAAGTGGTACAGCATAACATGTACTACATTACGGCAATTTAAATAATTTTTTTTTTTTTTTTGGCTACTGAGGTTAGGCATATTGTTATTTTGTGAAATACTCCTGAGGTTTTAGAAATTTAATAATTTCTATGCAAAAAAAAAAGTAAACATTAACTTTTGTTCAGATACACTTGGGAGTCATTTTGATTTCTTTACATTTGTACTAAGTTTTATTTAAAATAGCCCCAATGCAACTGAATCTGATACGACATTTTGCTACGCATTCTTTGTAAGAACTGGAGTAAAAGTATCTTCAATAACAAGAAAAAAGACCTTTAGAATTGAGGAATTTTGAACAATAATTAGTGTTTCTGAAGTTACATTCTTCTGAAGGAAAATGTTATTTTCCTCGAAAGTTTACTAATGTATAAGCTCATTTGGGGGGGGGGGATTCTATTAAGAAATTATTACAGAATTCAGGATTTCTTAAAATGTTTTCTATTTAGGAATTGGTAAGTCAGATAACTGTCATCTTCAAAGTAAATTTGTAGTGTCAGAGATGAACAAAAGTCCCTTAACATAAGTGAGAATACTTGATCTGTGCATAGATAAATTCCCCACCTTCAATTATTTTTCAAGTTCTGATTATTTCTGAAAGCTTTTAAGCCACTGAGTTGGCTTTCCCCATTCTGCATCATTAGGACACCATGTTAGGGCCGCACATTACGCTCATCCTTTGTAACAGCCATTGAACAGATCATGCTGTTCTACTTCAGAGACAAAGCTCCAGCCTTAGCCTACGTGGCTGTGTGCAATGATGCAATTAAAACCACACAATTTTCTGCAGTAAGTGAAGAACCAGTGGGGCTAGTATCAGCTCCAGTTGCCTCTGACTCCTTAGGCAAGCAGGCACCCTTCCACCAAACGAGTCAAGGGGGGAGTGGATTCAGGTTACTCCAGAGCAAGGCCTGAGCTGCTCTAATCCACAGCAAGGGCACTGACCTACTCCTGCCTCCTGCTTCTGTCCCAGGAGGGTGTAAATGCACGAGCTCCAGCTAACTTGAAAACTTGCCAGGCGGTAGTTGTTCAGCCTGATCAAGGAACGCAGTACATCACAGGGCAACAGGCAGACTGGAACATCTATTTATTGAATTAAGCCGCAAAACAGAGGATATGTTGTTCGCTTGCTCAATGTGAAATTTCAAACTGGCCTCAAGTCTGAGCTATTTAAAAAACAGTTCTCTGGATTTCAAATAATAATTCAAATGAAGAGATTAAAACCAATTTAGGTGCCATTAGCTCTTTCCCCTTCATCACTCTGCCCGCAGAGAATTAAACAAGGGGAAGAGAGGGATGAAGAGGACAGGAAGAGTCAGGGTACAGTACCACTATAGATTTATTTTTTTTTTACCTGAATTCTTACCAAACAATTCCACTGCAATACTCCTGTTATACTAAAAGTACATACTTGTCAAGAAACAAAGAAAAGATGCATGGCTGTGTTTGCCTATGAAAGAAAAAAAAAAATAGAAAAAGAAAAGAAAATACTTCTCTTGCCCTGCAAAGTTTTGCCCTTATACCTTCCCTTGCCTTTATTTTCATTATAATCTTTGTCTCCCTGCAATGTCTGAGATTTCTTTTTAATCTTTCAATTACTCCCCAATATCCATTGTCCCAACTCTCTACACTTCTCCTGCTTTACATGCAACCCATGTCCTGCAAGCATGTGAGGAGGCCAAATACCAGGCATCTTGGCACAAGCTAGTACTTTACACCTATTCACAAAGAGAAAACATTCCTCTTTTCTTAAATAAAAGGAAAAAATAAAAAGAAGGGGGAAGCAGAGCTCCACCAAGTACTCATAGCAAAGAGATGAAGTAATGTTTACCCTCACCCTTTCTAAAGCATGTCTGGTCCTTTAATAATGACCTGTCAAAGCTGAAAATTAAGAGCAGCCTCCAATACAGTGAATCTATTATTATTACTATGCATCCTGTAGTTATTTCCTTAGGTCCTGTAGCTGTCTCCATCATGTTCTGCAGATACAAAGCAGCTAGCAAGAGGGTTTCTGCAGGCAAGACACAGCCTGCTGCAGGAGACGACTGCACCCAGGCTGGCCTGGTGTCCACAGCTGGGAGTGCGGCACAGCAGCACCTGAGAGGCTCTCAAAGGCCTCCAGAAGTTTAGTCCTGAACCCAAACCCCCAGAGCTGCCAGGGAAAGGGCAGAGAAGTCAGCACAGAGAGTGCCAAGGCAGCCTTGGAGAAAGAGTCTCCAACAGGGAAGATCAGATGGGCACCAGCTGCTCTGGGCCAGCCAGGAGCAGGAGCAGCGGCTGTTTCCATTAAGGTTCAACTAACAAATGAGGTTGGGACACTCCACCCTGGCCTGTGGTTGTTCAGTCCAGACATCCTTCTTCAGACACTGACCCAAACTCTGTGCCCTGCAGGGAGCAGAGCAACACAGGTCCTCCACTGCTGTCCTTGGCAGCGGGCAGCCCTCTGGAGCGAGGAGGGTGGCAGGCTCAGCCCGAGAAGCAGCTCTGCCAGGCTCCAGCTTCGCATGCAATGGGGAATTTTTTCTTCCTCTATCCTACTGCGCCAAAGAACCTACCAGGAGCAACAAGTCAAAGTCTCTGACCCAAAGAGTGAGGGGTTTTACTGTCAAAGTGCACTTTTATTTCAGAACTGCTTTTTCTGAAATAATTAGTTACCTGCTATCAAATCATGAGCTGTATCTAGGGGACAGTAAGCACTACATTATTCCTCAACATGTAACAGATTCTTTTTGAACTTACACCAAATTCTCACTATCATCTTAATATTTTATCATGCTTTGTAAAATCAGATACTTTGCACACATGAACCAGGTTAAGGCCTCCCATGGACACAGGCAGCATTTCTCATTGACTTGCACAGCTGAGGGTGATGTACTCTAGGCATGATGGAAAACAACCTATTAAGTGCAAAATATCTCAGTTAGGAAACCTGCAGTAGAAATATTTGTCCTTTTTCAGCTCTGAATTTTCAAGCAACTAAGTCAACAAAAATTATAATATATGATATACTCAGCTTCTCTTAGATCATAAGACAGATCCAGCCACTTGTCTGAAGAATTTACAGTGTAATCATGAATTACATACCTTGGTTTTGTTTTTTAACATCACCAAAACCCACAAGAATTACAATGTTGACATAAAGCACCATCCATGGTCACAGATCAGTACAATTTATTTTTTTATGATCAAATTAATACTCCATTAGAATAATTCCTCTTCACATATTTCCACAAGTCCGTCCTCCTAAGCAAACTTGTCCAATCTCATGAACACTAAGACCAACAGGACAGTATTTATTCTCAATGGGGAAAAAAAAAACAAACCAACGTTCCTGGGAGCAGCAAGACCAGGGAGGCAAGCTGGGAGCAAGGGGCAAAGCAAGGCAGGCAGGGACCTCACAAGCAAGCAACACAGTCCCACAGTCTCTGACTAAGCAGAGCAAGCCCAGGGGCATTAACAGGGGTCAGCTACAGTCCTGCACTCACCAGACAAGTTTGCAGTGATGAGGCAGGTCCAAGATCAAGCCAGGAAGCCAAGGCAAGGTTAGGGTCAGCAAGGCACACAGCCAGGTACGGGCACATGCACAGGGTAGCTCAGGCAGGGAACTGAGCTTGAACGCAACTCTTGAACAAAGGGAGAAAACCCCCAACAAGCCTTCTTACAGCTTTTATTTCACACCATCCTGACCCAAGGTTACACAGCTGCCCCATATCAAAGCTGGCCTTCGTCATAGCTGGGGGATGGGGAAGAGATGGCAGACCCTGCTGCCACACTCAGCACCTGGCAACCACCTGCTGGAGTAGAGAAGTAAGCCCATAGTTGCACAGTCCTCTCATCCTTCTTTCCTGCTCCTGTCATTGCTACAACTGTGCTTCCAAACAAGCTTTTTCTGTATTGCATGGACTTTCAGTACAAAAGTTTATTAAGCAGGATAGCTTTTGCATTTGTATTGTATACCTACTAGCTGATTTTTTGAAGGCAGTGTGACTGGTGCAACAAATACGAATGTGAGTCTATCAAGGACACTGAAGGGATTGCACTGAAGGATTTTTGCCCATATCCTTTAAGTTAGGTATATGGTCATGTTAATGGCAAATTTGTCAAACCAAGAATTAGGCCAACTGACATTCACAGATATTATGGGCAAACAAAATAAGCTTAGCTACTCACATTTAAAAAACAAAGACAGCATTAACATTTAAATATGAAAGGCATAGTGTTAATAGCAGCCTGATTTTTTTAAAAAACCTAACACCCAAGTTCACATATGTGAATATAAAATTCACTTGTATTCTCCTGTATGTGACCTATGCTCCACAAATACATTGCAGTGTCTGAGAAAGCCTGTGATTACACATTTGACTTTTACGAAAAGCACAACCATATTCTCAAACATCTACTAGAAGAAAAGCAACATGAAGAACAAGCCAGGTTTTATCCTTAGGTCAGGCTAACTGGGCAGAAGAAGGTGTCTCCTCCAGCACAGTCCTCCCGCAGGCAGGCACTGGCTGAGCACAGCTGCGAGAGAGGGAGGCAATGCTCAGGTGATGCCAACCAGCCATAACCAGGGCACAGACACCAGCCTGGTGTCTCCATTTGCCCTTGGCAGCAAATTGAAATTTGAAACACGCTGCTTGAAAGAGATTTCTGCCTACTTCTATTTTCTAGTGTTAAAGGAGTTTTTTTGTTCAAAGAACATGGACTTTGTTCAAACCTGACATTTCTGCAAAGCTGTACATTGTTGTGGTCTTGAAAAGAAATAGTTCAAAAGGTTAAAATAAGAGATTCCTTGCCAACTGGGATTTATTATTATGTGTTTTTAAAAATATTGTCTGAAAGCCTGCTGATAGGCTTGTGGCTATGAGAACTGAACAGTTACTATAAATGATACAAATGACTGTATACAGAGTGCACTGCTCCAGGACAGATACCAGGCTTGCATAGTCAGACAGCCATCTGTAGACCTATTTCAAATTATCCTCTCATTAAAGCTTTTGTACCCCTGCTCCCCTCCTTAACTGCTCTGTGTTATTAAACTGAAAGTTAGTTGAGCACAATAAAGTAGTGAATTTAAAATATGTAGTGGATGTCATGTGTCACCGTCACAACAGCTTATTAGCTGACAGTCAAAAACCTCTCCTGGCTAAGCCTTTCTTCAGGATAAACTGGGGAGTCTTAACCTCCCCCATCGCTATGTCTTCAGTTGGAGCTTTCCTGCAAGAGGTGCAGAGGACCAGAGATGGGAATGAGAGGCTATACCGGCCCTTCTGCCTTGAACCCATCACTCAGGTTTGTGTTTCCTCCTCTTCCTGCCTGGATGAGTGTATCTGGGTAGGGGTTTGCTCTTTTCCAAATTGTTCACACTGGCCTCAGTCATTGCCCCACCTGCAATGCATATTTTATGTTAACTACAGCCTCTCCTTCAGTAAAAAGTCTTGGGGTGTGATGACGTGCATGAGAACTAAAGAGCCTACCAAGATTTTATGGACAAAATGCATCGAATTACCCAAAACAATTTCTGTAGACTTCAAGCAGTGGTGATACAGTTTTCTCTCAAGCTAAGCTTTTATAATTACAGCTAGCCAGATAAGGATCACAGCAGAAGCCTCCCCTCTGTTTCCGCCCTGTGGGGTGTCAGGTTGAATGCGGCTCTGGAGCTGCTGCTGTGCGAGTACAGCATGCTCCTGAAACTTCGAAGCAAGCACTCATGAAACTTTGCTTCCCAAAACAAGACCCATTCCTGCAGTTTACACATACAATGGACAAAATGTCTAAAAATACATGGAGTGTCTCCCAAGTAAAAAACAAAACAAAACAAAACAAAACCAAAAAACACCCCTGTTTACTTGTTTTTAAATCAACATACCTTGTATCAGTTTACAAGCAAAACAATCTCTACTAGCAAGTGTTTTTGTTAATACAGTTATGTCTGCAGCCTGACCTTTGCTTGCATAAAGCCTGACTTGAAGAAAACAATAAAAGCCTTCTACAACCACCACTGCAGGGGGAGAACTGAAATTCAGTTGAATAGTATAGAAGTTTGCATTCTTTAATCATATGATTCAATATACAAAGCAGACCATATTTTAAGATGCTACAGAATTGTACAGGCCAAAAATAGAAAGCTAAAGTGGTCACATCTGAAATTCTTTATGGTGATGTATGGTCATCTTCCAGCTGACATTTACCACAAATGTTTGCTGTGTCAAGAGCTGGCAGACTAAAAAAACCTAGAAAATAAGCATCGCACTAGCCCAAAGGTGAAGACTTGCAAGAACAAAAATCTAGTATATAGTCTTTATTTGCCGTTTTACTCATGAAAAAGATTTCTAGTATGAACAAGTCAGCAGGATGTACAGATTGCTGTACCATGTCGTACTTTAAAGAGTACTTGTCAACTGGGAAAGGAGAAGGGTCTTTTATCTTTTCTATTTTTTAGAAAAAGAGTAATTTCATTTTAGTACAACAGTCTCTGAAAGATAGTGAATATGTGATTCCTAATAAAAAGCCTTGGCTCAAGGAATACAGCAAAGATGATCTTACAAAAACAAAGGTATATCAACTCCATAAACAGCACCCTGCTTCTTCTAAGAGTTAATTCTGTAGCAAGGCGGGATGGCATATGTCATTTTTCTCAAATCTGTTTCCCTGTGTGTTTGGGGAAAGAAACCCATTGGAAAAAGCATTAATAACACAGCCAAATGCATATTTGCATTGTAACAGTAAAACAACTACTTTTAAGAAATGTTATGCTTTTTTCCTCCCAAAAGTGTAAATAATTATTTTTAGAACAATTTGGTCCTGTGCTTCCAGGTACAGCATATACAAATACAGTTAAAAAAATATCCTTAGATCTCTGCCAGATGTTAAGTATATATTGTCAACAGATGGTTTTGATAAAACCAGACCCAGTCTCTACACACAGCACTTAGATGCTCAGTACCAGCCTGGCTCCTAATACATTTTTGTCTTTAAAGTATGAAAGTCCTTTGATACGCATTTTGTACACAGGGATGAGGATGGCTAAATAAGACATTAAAAGCCACAAGTTTAGTGAGCTCACATTCCAGCCTGCACCTTAACTACCCCGCTGGTCTGGTCTTCCACATAGGAACACCTCAGCGTCTTTGTCACCAGTTTAGTATAACTAGTACACTTGTCACTACCAGCCTCACAGGACGTGACTTCTAACCAGTCAGTGTGAAATAACCTTTCCATTAAAGTTACAGGTCCAGCACTTACTCGTACAAAACCACCCATCCTGATATATATTTTCTGCTGTAAATGTCCTTTAATGAAGACCACCTAGCCCCCTGGTACAGCAATACCAGGAGCAGAGCCCCCAGGCATCCTCAGAGGAGAAGTACTGTAAAATGGGTTTTCTGGAGTGATTCCCAGCAAGCAAGGCAAAGCTACTGATTAGCCTCTGCACAGCAACCAGTGACAACTTGCTTGTGGTAGAGAACTCAAGGCTGTCCTGACTTCACTTTGAAACACCAATGTGCACATGTACACCCATCATAAGGGGCATGAACATTGATGTTGCTGTTTTCTCAAGCACTTTTGAAGATGCAGTCTGTTTACTCTTTCTACAGAAAGATAAGCTTCTTTAGAGCTCCCTCTATTGTAAAACAGAAGAAAAAAAATTAGATCTTAATTTTCACTGCAATTTACCCAAGGACTTGCTTTTATACAGCAAAGGAAAACAAGTTGTAAGAAATGTAAAACTAAGAGTTAAATTATCTCAGGAGTTAGTAACCACAAGGAAATATGCTTGTTTTTAATTTTAAGTTTAGAAAATTGCAGTAGGGAAGTCAGAGGCACTTCAGCAGCTATTCGAACTACCTCAGGCAACAGAACAGAGATATCACCTTGCATGTGAAAGTAGCTTGTCAACTGCATTGGAAGAGATTTCTATGTCATACAGTGGTTTTATGCTGGACACAGAGATTGACCATTGTCCTCACTCATGGCTACCTTCAGTGTTGACATGTTTTAAGTTTCACAAGCATGTGAGGAAACCCAGTTCAACTGTGCTCAGCTCTTGTTTCTCCCTCTGCTCATCAGGTAGGCTTCCCCACCAGGCAGGGAGTTGGACCTACACCATCCCAAATACTGCCTTGCACACATTTTCTGTCCAGAAAAAAGGAAGAGCATCACCGCCTTTCCTATGAGTGGGACAAGGGACAGGCACACTTTCAATTTACAAGTGTTGTACAGCTTCTACCTCATAAGTCTTTCCAGGAGAAAAAAGAAAAAGAAATGCTTTTTCTTAATCCAAAAGCCTTCTAGGACAGCCCAGATCTGGCAACAGCTCCTACCACATTCCCCAACCAGGCACACACAGCCTGAACACTACCATGTACCCATACAAAACTTCATTAGCTATTCCAGCTGAGTTTAATGTCTGGTGAACTGTTGTAATAATTATCACACAGATTTACGAAGGTAAAAGGGGGAACCGAGAGATACTATCGCTGACTACTACCTCATGACCACAACAACAACAACAAAAAAAAAACATGAAGGCATGACAGAAAACCTGTGTGACACCACAGAGCAGCACTGCCACCTCAGTGCTGTACCACCCCTTTCCACAACATGCAGGGACATGGCACATGAGATTTGGGTCCTGCAAGCATGGTCCTAAAAGGCTGTCTGGAATGGGCGTTCTCAAGCACACTTCATTACATGGCAGAGTCACCATTCACAGATCACTTGTCCTTTCACCTTGCACCACACGCTCAGGGTTCAAACGTTGCTTGGTCATTCACTCAAACACCGCACTGTTCATTCTCTGATTAGAGATCATCAGCCCAGACCCACTCTTGCTCTGGGAAACACTGTAGGCAGAGCCCCAAGAACTGGGGAAATGGGATGCTGGGACCACACATGAACTGTCCAAAGAAAAAGCAAAGGCCAAAATAGAAGTAGTCTCTATTTCTCCAAAAAGGATGACTCTGGAGATTACAGTGACTCTTCCAGCCCCCTGAGCTCCCTGTGGTGGCCTAAGAGGCAGCAAGTGCCCCTCTCAGCAGAAGTGCATGGTCACTGCCACTCTACAAGCCAGGAGAGCAAACAGAAACCCTCATCGTCCCCGTGGGGCCCAATTTGACTGGAAAAGCAGCATTATCATTTCTGATATCCCCAGGGTAATGCAAGTATGTTTTTAGCAGGGAAATAATTAGCACATCAGAGTGCACAGTGCAAATTAGCATTCAGGTGCAGCTTGGTTTTAAACAGGAATGCAATAACATTATCTAGCAAGAGTTGCGTCTCCAAAACCCACCCCACTTCATTAAGTTACAGGGATATTTGCAAGGGTGTAAACAAGCCAGCCAAATCCTTACTCTGAAAGCAGCTCATGCATCAGGATCCACCGCTGCTGTGAAAACTTGATGCTGCTGCATCACTGCGGCTGATGTATTTCAGTGCACATCCGTAACCTGAGGTGAAAGACATAGGAAATGAGGTGAATGCAAACATTGTGGAGAAGGTTGAGATTTTTTTTCTCTTTGCCTTGGAAGAGACACAAATAGCTGACGGCTGGAGGTCACTGGAGCCCCCCAGCAAGTCTTTGTAATAATAGACAGCAGTCTCCAGGTTTGCAGGTGATTATCGGTTTTCAGAAATATTTTGTATATCTCCTGCTGAGCTTTTCTGGCACTCAAGGGAGAGATCAATATTTGTATTTTCACTGCACTTAAGGTGCTATTGTTTCTTGTATCTGAAAACAGAGTAACATTTCAGATGTTTATAAAGGTAGCCAGGGCAGCAGAAGAAGGAATGTGAACCAGAAAGAAACTAAAATATATTAAAACAAGTAAAAAAAATCTTCAAACTCAGGTTAGTCCATAGGGTTCTACCAAGTCAAAGAAACAATATAATATTTCTTGGGCAACACACAGAGCAACTGTCAAGTGGCCACAACTAGAAGCCACTGTTTCCCTTAGTGAAATTATGTCTAAAAATTTGAATAATCAAGTGCAGCCACAACAAAGAGCATAAACAAGGGGGTTTATGTCTTCAGACAGCATTATTAGAATGGTGCTTTCATAAATTAAAGAACAAGAGTATTAGAAAGGCTTACATGTTTCCCGTGTTACAGCTAGTGGACTTTGGGAACTTCTCTCAGTTTCTAAGCCAGGTTACATAACTGTGTGCATGAGGTGTGTTTTGGGGGAATAGAGAGAAGAAGGACCAACCATGCTTATCAGCATGGACATCAGAAAATCAAAATAATTGCCAGTCTAGAGAATTTTTTTCTCAAAAAAAAAAAAAAAAGTTATCCCAGTCAATTTCTTCATCATTTACTCTCTGAAATATCAGTGTTGCCTGAAGAAATTTCAACCTAGAAAAGTTAATTTTGCCTATATCTGTTTTGGCCTGTCTTTAACCACTCAGCACCAAGCTGCACCACCCCAGAGTAAGAAGCTGAAAATGGTGATCAGGTATTTCTGTGGTGCAACTCTCTTTATTTAAAGGGAACATACTCAAACCCTGCTCCTCTGATATACATGTCTGGTGCTAATAAAAAACAAACAGCCGCTTACCTTACAAATCCCAACTCTACCTTTTTAGTCAGCCCTGTGACTCAGGAAATCCTCTCTCTGCTTCTGCCCAGAACCTCTCCCTCACCTCCTACCTTCCCTTCCCCTGCTGTGCACACCCACCCACACAGCTGCAGCTCAGCAGTCACTGACCCCTGTATGCTTTCCACCACTCCCAGAGAAATTCTCCAGCAACCCCCCAGCTTGACTTCAGCTCACCCCATTGCCTCCAACTCCCTAGTGCTTTCTGCTTTGACTCTAGGAAAAGCTTTTCATTTATTTTCTTCTTGCTGTGAAAGAAAGCATTTACCCTACTCACCAGCATTACCAAGGCCTGTGATTGCCCACATATCAAACAGCTGTGGCTGCTATAGTCCTGAGCACACAAAGACAGAATTAAATGGGAAAAAAATGTGATTCACAAAATGTGTGTAGGCTGGCTACCCCATCACCATTCCCTACATGCTCTCTGCCAGCACTCAAAATCTGACTTTGGCCATAGACACACATTTTTGTTTGCTGCTGTACTAGGGAAGGAAAACACCTACCTGCCAGCCTGCTCCGGGCTCTTCGTTACCATACTCCATACTACATTTTGTTCACTTGCTGTTGCCAAAAGCACCCATGTTTTCATTAATGCAAAGTCAAAAGCTGCATTGTTGAAAAAAAACCACCAGAAAACAAGACAAGCAAAGGGTTCTGCACATCCCAGGCCAGTTATCAAACTACACTGTACTGTCTGGGCTTTCTGCAGACAAAAATGACACCAAAAATGTTTCTGTTTCTTTACTAATGTGTAGTTGCTACAGCAACAAAGCTATCACCTTGTCAGTCAGCAGCCACCACTCAGCCTCACAGTTTCACATGGCATCGATAACAATCTGGACTTGACTCCAGTCAGCAGTAGCTTTAGTTGCTTTAGAGACGTGGCAGGGCTACATATAAAATGTAACCATATATAAAAATGGTTACAGGCCTCAGATCTGAGGACTATAACGAGTATGTAACTGTGCAGGTCAGCCTTCAGTCTCAGGATCCACTCCAGCTCAGTCTCCTGTCTCCTAGGCATCCTGTTCATTGTGATACAGCAGG
>NW_010125315.1:46340-62640 GCF_000699245.1 Pterocles gutturalis
CAGGAATGAGGCTAAGACCTCAGTTCTGAAGAGTACAGACTTCAATAGATGGTGAACAGAGAAGGTAATATGTCCATTTTTAGATATTGCCCACATTGCAGTGGTATTGCATCATCCCATCGTTCTTTCTTTTTATTTTCAGCTTTATAACGTATGGAAACACAAGGGTAAAATGAGGTCTAAAGGGACTAAATGGTACATTGCAGGCTGCAGCAGAGCAGTAACCCAATCTGGTCCCACCACAGGCTAGGGTCTATAGGGCTTCCTGGCCTCGACCCTGCACCCAGCATGAGAGCAGCTCTTCTCTACAGTGAGTCAGTGAATAGTCCAGAATAAGCCCCTTCAGTTACACAGCCTAGATATGCATTATGTGGTGTGGGCCTTTCTGGAGGAAACTTATTTATTCTCCTGAGGTCTCTTGCATGTTGAAGGTGATTGGCAAACAGACATACAGCACAGTATCGCTCACTCTGCATTTGTCAGTCCACAGCTCTTCCCTGGGCATGGAGGAGATTAGTGTCTTCAACAATGTGCTAATTATACACTGACAAGATGGGCTGAGTGACCTACCTGGCTGTGGAAAAACCTTCACCTGCCCCTGCGAGGAACCTGCAAACAGGCTGAGCCAAAGGAACACAGCAGTCCATTACCGGAGCTTGGGAATCAGCAGTGAAACAAGCAATCCCCAGCACGGCGCAGAAGTGGTTGTGTCTCACCAGGACAAGGCAGGCACAGCGCTGGTGCTAGACTCGTTCTCTTGGCCTTATCCCATTTGAGAGGCCACGGAGATCAGTCAGCCTAACAGAGAGTAGGTCTTCACTCTCATCTTAGTAATGCAGTTGGTAACAAGCAGAAAGATCTTCACGAGGGTGAAATGACCTCCAGCAATGGTGCAGCTGCAGCACTATCCTGATTGGAGTTCAGTCCTCTTAGCCACTTCACTGATGGGTCACTAATTGACTTTATTTTTAATGGCATTGCACAGGGTTGGTTATTGACACTGAGCTGTTTAGTATCTCTACCTATAAACTGGAAAAAAAATATAAACTGTCTGGATATTAAATCCACAGATGACACAGCTGTTTGAGAATGGTAAATGGTAATAAGAACAGGGCTCTGAGACAAAACAATTACTTGATAAACTGACTGTGTGCACTGCAAGTAGTCTGATGTGAGTCTACGCATTTGGCCTGAAAACTGCAGGCCATACCTCCCTCCATGGTGGGGTGGTCTGCAGGGGACGCAGGAATGAACCTCAGCACCACATGAAACACTATGGCCAAAAGGACTTACCCAGTCCCCAGGTTGCTAAGTGGGAACACTGGATAAAAGCAGAGAGGATACATTCCTTCTGCGTATTCTGCTGGTGTAAATCCTGAAAAAAATACCATTGTTGTCATATAGAGAAGATTCTGAAAAGAATTATGAGACAATGTCAAGTACCAATACAAGAGACCAAGTGAGAGGCTGAAGGAGGCTGGTTTGCTTAGTTTGTTCTTGTTTGATTTGAATGTGCTGGTTTAATCTTAAGGAGATTGTTCTTGTTGCACCATATTTGTGTTGTCCAAATTAGGCTAGGAAACTCTATATATGTCTCCCTTTTTGCATATAACTTGACTTTATAGGACTTGTGGTGGAAGACTGGAAATTGATGCCTTTTCCCCGAAGTAGCAAACATAGCCAGGGTGTTCATGATCTTTATGGTATTAAACATCTTTGATGCACAGGGTTAGGCAAAATCAGGAAAGCTTTTAATTCAGGTCAGATTGTTAAGGAACATGACAATAATTGCTTTGTCTTCTTGTGTACTGTAGTGCATAGTTTGCTTTACAGATAATCTGGGAATGTCACTTAACAAGTTCCACATTAACGTGAGGATCTAAGAGTAGAATGAAGCTCTTACTTGCTCCAGATCTCTTCCAGTGGGACATGGCAGTTTGCAGCTTTTGATCTTTTACGTAAGATTAATAGTTTAAAGTTTGTTACAGGGTGTGCTTTGCAACCTGCTGTTTGTAGAAGCATGTGGAGTGGGTGTTGTGAAAACCGTTCTGGACTTCCCAGACGTAACTACAACACGGTGGCAGCAGGCAAGGCTTGATGGAAAGGTGATTCCATCTAATCTTATGGTCCCACCTTGACCAGAACAGAATTGTTATGTTCACTGTGATAGCAAGTCCTCCAGAGGTTTGGAGCAAGCTGTCTAATTTTGCTCCTCTTTTTAGTGCATCCAATCAGGTCATGAGAAAATAGAACTCCTTTACTCCACAACAGAGTGGGATCAGCTAAAGCTAGTAAAGCTCCTGAAGATGGTGTATGTTGGGTAATGAAGATTCAGGCAAATAATTTGATTCTCATAAAGGGAGTTCCTTTTGCAGCACTGTGAGAAACACAAAGAAATCCTGTTTTGACTAGTTAATTGAGCAAACATTCCATCCTGCCCTAAAATATGCTTGCTATGCTTTTTCAGATTTTTTTTTTCTGGAAGTGTATCACCCCTTAGCATGTTCATGTCTCTACCAGTCTGAAGAGCAACTGCCTGTTCCAGCCCCTGGGGCTCACCTGCTGCTCCCCCACTCCTGTCAGGTTGGATTTCTTTAAAGAGCGTATCGGTTGCAGTAAATCGTTTCACTCACCGGGAAAGGGAAGGTTTTCATATTTACCACCCAATTGGTTGTACTGTCTACTCCCCCCCCAAGCTTCCACCTCCCCTGACTGTTCCCTATAGTGCCGTTGTTTATGGCACGCTGTCAGTCCTGCCTTTGCTTGCCCTCCTCTCCCAAATGCTGGCTTAGTGCTTTTCCACCGGCTGCTGCCTCGGCCATGCCAGGCTGCCCTTCTGCCCTCCTCCATACAAAATCCAATCTCTCCCACCACTGGCAAAATTCCTCAGAAGTCTTCCCTCATCTCTCTGATGCTCTGATTTCTCCCCCTCTCATCGCTGTGCCTTTCCAGTGTACACAAGCCCCCTTCACCCGCTCCCTAGGCTGGCCCCTCAGCCTGCTGTCCCCACACTGTGCCTTCCCGGCACCCTCCCCGCAGCAGTATCCCAATAGCCATGCCAGGCCTGCACCGCCTCGCCAGGCTCTCTCTGTTTTCTCTACTGTACTCTTGACGTGTTTTCAGCCTGATGCAAAGCTCATTCAAACAACAGAAAGAGCTGCTTTGACTTTAATGGGCTTCAAATGAAGACTTTAGACTATGTCTCCACAGCAGCAGAGAAATAACAACAGTGTTGTGTAGAGAGATATCCAAGCCAGCTTTAAACTAATTAGGTTGGATCCCAATAACCATCTAATCATAGAAACAGGGAGCTCAGCACTGGGTAATTGACCCTAATGAGATTGTAAGCTTGTCAAAGGAGAAAGCCTGTGTTTGCTTTAGTCCAGTTCCAATTTAACATCATATGCCCATTGCCTTTTAAGAAACACCTACTACTATTTAAAAACAAACCAGCACGTCAAGATAATCTCTCCTTTCATAGTAACGCAGCTATACAGAGCAACTGTCTAAAACATTCAGTGTCTCATGGTCAGTTTTCTCCCTTCTCACCTGCCTTCTGCACACTAAACAAACATTACATATACCTACAAAAGCAATGTTCTACAAGAAGCCAGGAAATGCAGAGTGCAAGAGAATATGTGATTTATTTATCAACTTATTAGGGGTGAAAAAAACCCAACAAATCCTTTGTTCCACCGTACACACAGAGACAGCTATACTTTTCCTCATAAAAAAAGTGTTGCTATTATCTTATCCTTTCAAAATGCACAAACAAGATCTGGGACTCTCCAGCCAGAAGCATAAGTTTTCCCTTGGAAACCAGAGGAAATCACACCTGCAGTCTTCAGACACAGAAAAACCCACTGAATTTCATGTAAGAAGAAATTCAAGCTGAGTGGACAAATAGAGGATTTTTCCTATATTTCAGCAGGTACTCCAAATTCCAGTTACGCAAAATCTATAGCTTAGGCTTCACTTCAAAATATTATTTTCAATCTTACATTTGCATATAATTTTCTGATTTTTTCCCCATTCTGATTTAAGGAAAACTTTGATTCTGTTTTAAGTCCATACACAAGCATCATTGTCACGTTTGTTCTGCCAAAAAATATCTGAAACAAGCACCCACATTTCTGAAAGGAGACACCTGACTCCTTACAGTGCTTTGCATTCAGCAGCCACCACTGTAGCCAAAGGTATCTCCATACTTTTGAAAACCAGCCAGCATAAGCAGCAGCCTAAACATAGATTTGGGAATCTAACTTCAGGTTTCCAGCTTTGAAAGGCATGATTTGACATTGCTAAGTACTCCTTAAATCAAATACCGTGCGTTCACCACAAATGTCTTAATTCCTGAAAGCAAAGCAGAAGAGGAAGGCGCAACATTAGAGGAATGTATATGAGCATCTTCCATATGATACTGTCAGGCCTGAGAAGATTAGCAGCTATCCCTGCAAAAATCAGATTTCCTCTGCAATAGCAGGCTGTGGGCAAAGGCAGGCACAAATATCAATGTGCTGGCAGAAGCTGGAGAGCTCTGGGCTTGTGGTGCCTTGTTTGATTTTGTTACCCAAAACCCTTTGATGCCTTCCCAAAATTGCTTCCTTTCCTTCAATGCAAAGTCAAGGGAAAGCTCTAAAACAAGAGTATTTGTGAGTTTTCCAGGAGCTTTACAAAGAGAAAGTTAAGCCTTTAGTTACACTGTAAAGTTCCCTCTCATCCCCCCCAAAAAATGCAGCTTGTAAGCAACTACTAGTTAAGATGCTGTCCTTTGGAATTGCTCCCTTTCTCAAGTTGAGACCTGTCACACGTTGCTGCTGGTTTTGGAGTTCCTGCTCCTCGTTGACTACAGCATCCCTGATCAGTGAGAGCCCAAACTTAGGAAAAGCAAAAAATGGGATGTGCTGAAGAAATGCCTGCTAGAAACTAAACATTTCTCCAAACTTGTGCTTCTCCATTCTCACCATCCCACAGAAAATGACTCGTGTAGAGGACCACGGCCAGCCTGGGACAGCAGCTGTATGACACCAAGTCAGCAGGACCTTATGGACACTGCCACATCCTCAGTGTGCCCTGCTGGCTCTTCAGCGCTGACACAGGTCAGGGACGGAGGGTTTCCCAAATGGCAGAGGCCAAACTCAGATCTGCTCAGATTAGTCCCCCTCACATCTCCTCAGAGGGTTTGTGGCAGTCTTGTTGATCCAAATGAGTAGAAGGTGTACAATGAAGAGAAATGCCCTACTCATTTGTAGGATATGCACTATTTACCCCAATATTTCTAGTCTTTTTAACTATAAAAACACCAATTTTTCCCTTTTTTAAAATTGAAAATAGTAAGGTTTTATTTAAAATTTTCTGGAGAAAACTGTTCAAATATTTCAGCAAGCATATCCTAAGGAGTGAAATCCTGTATTTTGTGAGAGTTGTGCTCATCTTTACAAAATTGAGACTGTTGCATCTTTTTTTCAAATCCCATCCACAAGGCACTTATATATTTTTAAAATACATAAATATATGCAAAAAAAAATTGTTTTCTATAATCCTATTTCTATAATCATTCTCAAGAGCTTTAATAAAGTTAATAATTATCTGTCTCCATAATTAACATATTAGATGACATTAATATTTTATTTTTGAGGTAGAAGTGTAAGAATGCTAAAGTATAATGCTCATTTGCTGGAGGAATTGGTTTTTTTTTCCCAGTCACACAAACATAAGGTATTAGAGGCCAGTTTAAATTAGCAAATTACAATTACATCAAATACAGCTCCAACGAGACTTAAGTAAATACATATAAAGTGAAAAAAATAGAAAACTAATTTTTTTTTAAGAAAAAAAGAATCTACCATGGAGACACGATCTGCATTTTTCTTAGAATAAAAATGCAGTCTGTTGGCTAGCAGGCAAGGCAAGGTATGTTATAGATCTGACAGATTCTGACAGATGTATTTCCTACTCCAAATGAATCCTAGCAAATACAGTCCTTGACCATGGCACTGATTTGCCCAGTCAAACCACTACACACACAAATAAATGCATTTAAACTAGTGGGCTTTACACCAACCCAAAATCCCATCTTTATGGGTAAGACTGCAGGATCGAGAACATAAAAACCAAGTTTTAATGTTGTTAATGTTTGTGTTCTTGGTACAACGACAAGCTTAGTAAAATCAGATTAAGTTACATAGCACAGATTCACAAGGAATATAATTGGGAAGGACAGAAATTGCATGTATTTAAGAGTTCGCTTCTGTAGAAATAGAAAATGTGCTTCAAAACAGGGAATATGAGTCATCTCCACTGCCAGCATTAAAACCAGTAATATCTACGGTCCTTGTAAAGCCTTCATTTATACCAGTGACATTACTGCACTGTTTTGAGTCCAGAGTTAATACTAGGGCTTAAATATACTTTGAACTGTATTGACACTTGAAGGTAACACCTGATTGAGAGAGAAAAGGGAAGATGATGAAAGCAGCAATCGCACAGCATGTCTCCAGACTGAGTTCAAACTGCAGGGAAAAAATAAAACACAGCCAATCCCCCTGAAATGTATTGACATAATGGGTCTCCCCACATCTGGCTTGCAATTTTGCTCATTACCTCGAATTCTGTCAGCCTCTATAGACATCATAACCTTAATTTCGGCATCACATAAGGCTGTTGGGCTGCTAAACGACGACCACGGCTGCAACACAAGAGCATGGCCTCCCCACTGCCTCTCCTGTGGTGGCCACACAGCATCCTGTAGACAGGACCTGGCACAGCTGCGCACTCCCAAAGCTCCAATAAATACCAGGGCTCCTACCACAAAGCAGGGCTGCCCAGTGCCTGCCATGCCCATCCACACTTTCCCAATGGAGGGGGTGGCCTCCTCACTACATCAGTAAAGGTTGCCAAAGTTTGGAAATAAGACACTCTTGTCTCCTCTTTCTCATCCGCTGTTCATCTCAAATGAATACTACAGATTATCATAGAGAACAATCCTGAACTCCCTAAGCAAAACATGGACCAGACGACCTAGAATACAACACTGAAATTTAATATTTGTGAGTTGAAAGCTACATACTTTTTTTGCATTTTTAAATATTCATACGCAACTTCAAAATTATAACTATTTCTCAGGTTGATATTCCCAAACACATTTTTCAGTTTGTTTTTTTTTTTAATTTTGTAAAAATAATTCCAGAATTTTTACTTTCTACGCCAATGTGAGCTGGGGTTTCAGCCTCTTCAGACCTTCATAGTTTTACCCTTCTATATCTATTACAGGCTCACCAATGAAAAGGAGAATGAAAACACTCCGCATTTGAGCAGGAGTTTTCTAGTGGGCACTCCTAGATTTTGCAGGAAGGAGTAATAGTACTCAGTTAATCTTTGAGTCCTGAAAGACCCACTGTTTGGTCTTGGTGCTACAAAACATTTTGCTTCTGGAAACCCTGTCTTCTTGAAAAGATACAGAAGTGTAGCTGGTTTCTAGAGTCAGGAGATTCAATGAAATTTTTCTTAAACCATTCTCTCCAAATCCTAGATCAAATAATCTTTCTTCCCTAAATTCTCTTTTCAGTTTGGCTGAAAGTTTTTACCTTCTAGGCTGACACTGTTTCAGTCCTAGACACCATGATATACGGGTAAACAAAGGCTACATCATACACCTTGCTGTACTTAGTCAATTTTAAATGCCTCTCAGCTTCCCCACAAACTGCCCTGGTTGACATATTCACCTTCAAACTGAAGCCAATAACAACACTTTATAATCCAGTATTCCTTCAGTTTCATATGTCATTTGGGCCAAGGATTATAACTTATTATGATGAAGATTTTTTAAATAACTAGAGATAGCAGGTGCTGAATGTGGTTATTGTACAGTGACTGCTCAACAATTTCAGAAGTCATCCCAAAACTTCCATAGGGATGTGACAGACATGTGCCACTGTTTGAGGCACATCTATACAAAGCTTTGGTGTACTGTCACAAGCTACATGTTAAACCTTAAGCTTTACTAAGTCCTGTTTTCCTTCAAAACCCTGCAGATTCTCAGATCCAAAGTTTCTCATTAATCAGTGTTCAAAATTTCCTTCCAGCAGCAGGGCCCAAGGCAGGCCCCAGGGAGCTGGAGGGAGCCCACCCTGCGGGAGCGGGATTTGGGGACCAGCATTACCACCTCGTGGGCACAGGCTGCTGCTCCTGCAGCCCTGCTCCGACTCCGTTCCTCTCCTTCCACACAAGATAACTGGACATCGCCCTTTATTGATGTATCAATCAACTAGTAAACTGCTGTATCTGTGTTTGGATCATAATTATTTGTTCTTAGTGTGCTACCACTGAAGCCCCACCATGTAATGAACCACAAAAAGACCCATTAAAGCTTCAATCATAGGATAAACCAAACCTCCCAAAGTTATTCAGTCTCAGCTTGACGCTCCCTGTCCTTTTTCAATCTTTTCTTAATGCTTTCTATTTTATATTAAAATACTTAGCATTTCAGAACTCCAAAAAATCCCAAGCTGTCCTTCAAGACTCTTCATTTTATAAATATATTAAGGACACTATTAACATGCTTTGGTTCAAAAGGAAACAAGTGCCCTGTTAAATTTAAAACCACATGAAACCCAAAGGGAAGAGAAAAGTCCAAAGTAAAGCATCCGGGACTAGACTGCAAAGCTATTTAGGTACCAGACTCCTGCTGATTTAGGAACCAACATACCCTGTGGACTAAAGCTGATTTATGATTCCCTCAGGGATTTCTGTGTTTCATCATTGAATTTTCTGTTACCAAAACACCTTGTCAACATCCTCATTCCCCTCTTTGCACCTCTCCCTGAATTGTTAATCTTCATTCTGCAAAGTCCATTAGAGGACTCTCTTTTTTCCATTTCCTTTCATACTGTTTGACTGCTTTGAGTACCTTGAATTTCTGCTACATTCCAGTCCTGTCAGACTCCTGCGATGCCTTTAAGTTTATGGTGTTGTATATATTAAAAGATTACACAAATTTAACTAAATCAATTTTCAACTCCAGATTTTCCTATTTTGGACATGGCCTATTTTTTTCCTGCACTTCTGTAATCCAGAAACCTCTGTCCAGCAGGACCCAACTTCACCAGGATTTAGACATTTCTGTCCACTATTGAAATCCCCAAGCTCCCTATTTTTCTGCTACCCACTCACTACTCATTTTTCCAATCAGCATCTGCTTTCTCCAATGACTGTATTTTATTACAGAAGAATAGCTCCATGCAATGTCTGAAATTTAGGCAAAAATCCATTGTTTTAAGTGGACAGATAAATCTCAAAAAGAATGACCTGCCACTTCTAAATCTGAAAGCTTAGAGAAGCATATCAGGGCGTATTTCCCAACTAAAGCCAAGTCTAGGAAGGGAGTCAACAGGGACTAAGTGGTTACAGAGATAGATGTCTCTAGGAGATGTGCTGTTATAATGGCCACACAGAAGCACTTTGAGTATTTCAGGAGCCTTCAGTCTTTTTTCTGTCTGAATGCTCCATATTTCTGACTTAGAAGTAATTTTAATTAGAGCCTGCTGATCATGAAAACAGACTGACAGCCCAGGAGGCTCCATGGAAGGTGAACACGTAAAGAAAATGAAACTATGTTGAAAACCAAACCAGGTTGTGTTCTTCCCATACGCCACTCTCAGCTGTTGGCCTCATAGCACTGCCCCCCAGGGTTGCCTCTCCTGAAACTGAATCCCGACTGCATCGTGAAGTGATCCTGACTGCATCCAGAACAGCAGCCCTTCATAACAATCTGCCATGCGGCTTTTTATCAGGAACCCTAGATAAGGCACGTGTACTAGCAGCTAACTGCAGTGCCATATGTGCAGTTTTGGCTTGGAGCCACGTGCACGAGAGAGGCTCTGCTCACCCACAGCACAAGCAGGGAAAAGGAATGCTGCTTCCCACTGGTGCGTTAGTCAAACCCAGTGCTGTTCCTAACACCCCGTTGAGGCCCACAAACTTTCCTCAGTTTCCTAAATGCAAACTAACCTTGTCTTCCCATTTGTTTTACTTTGCCCCGTTAAGTTTAGGTAACTTTATTTCACTGAATATTTCATGTGGTTTTGTAGAGTGATTTCTCATTTACATAACTTACTGCAAGACAAAAAAAACCAAAATAAAAATACATTTCTCTAAATATTTCAGTGAAGTGTGATTATTACCTGTGTTGCAGTAACAAGCAAGGGGCTGAGCACAGATCTTTTTGTTAAGGCCACACCAAAAACTGCTGTTTTGATTTAACATGACTGGATAAAAATGACAATTATTGCTTGCACTCTGTCTAATAACATCTCTAGCCACCAGAGTGCTATTCTGCATAAGGGCAGCAGAAACCCCCAGTGCTGAAGGAGGAACTGTGTGCATACTTGTGTAGAGCAGAAAGCTAATGTTACCAGCCCTTTTGTTTGTGGAACAAAACAAGCGTTTGTTTCTTTGGGCCCAATCCTGCACCTTTGCCTGAAAACTTTCTTTCAGGCAGAGAAGGTTTCCTGCTAATGGAAACAAAGTCATACACACCTCTTGAGCATGGTTTCTTCATCTGTGAAGACAGACGGGGAGATCAAGCTCTCTGCAACTATAAAATTACCTATCACACAGTAAAGACAGTGGCTTGTTTTCCTGAGGCTGTCCTCAAATTAGCTTCTAGCTACATCACATAGGAGGGTGATTTGTTATTAGAAGAAAGGGGTATTTTGTAAAGCACCGTACTTCTGATATACACATGCCAGGACGCCAAAGACTAACCTGCATCCACCACAACCCACATGCCAAAGATCGCATGGACGTCAGTGAGCCTGGTCCAGTTACTGCTGCCACACTAATCTCTCAGGGAAATAAACCCCATCCAGTTAGCAGCTCTGTACCAATAAAACTGCAGCCAAACTGAGGGGGATATATTAATATCATTGTACTTGCTTACAGTGGTACAACCTGTGAGCAAACAAGGCTTCAGTATATACAAATAAAACACATTTCCTCTTGAGACAGTGGGGTAAGATTTAATTCCCTTAAAGTTAGCAAAATGACACTGGGGGTGATCGAGGCCCAGTACCTCTGATAATGAATATTCCTGGAGCTGAATCCCCTCGCAGGCCAATTAATTACCTCCATACCCCGCTGGTGTGTTCCAAATTTTATTTTTATTTCAAAATCAAAGCTCAATAACTAGAAAAATCATGTGGCTGAGCCAAACTGTGACTTTATAGGTTTTAATTTTTGAGATTAAAGCGAAGTACAAAGACACACCCAGTCAGCAAAGTCTGGAGACAATAAGATGTAAAGCAATCCTCCTTCTGACCTCACATTAACACAGAAATCACCCTACAGCATGCAAGTGTCAGCCAACAACGGCACCTACTTATTTCCTGTCAGCTTGTCCCTTTGATCTAACCTGATCCTTCTTCACTTTATTAAAAACGTTCTAATCTTTTGTCTTTGATCTCCCTGTAGGATTCTTCAAAGAGCTTCAAATTAGCAAACATGCAAACAACAAAAAAAAAAGTACTCTGTATCTGTATCTGCAAGAAACAATGATGCGGGGAGCCGTTTCCTTCCTCAACACACAAGTTTAACGAGGGGCAGCATTTTAAAGCCGAAAGATGCCATAGTTATCTGTTGTTTATTGGCATTAGGGTGGATGACAGAGTCCAAGCTTTTTTACTGGGGGGTGGTTTGCTCTGAAGGTGTAACAAGGCAGCCCAGCAGGGGCAGCAAAAAAGCCATGTGCATACTTCATTCAGCATGCCAGATGAAAGGATTATGTCACATTCAAGAGCAACAAAGAGCTCTGTTTAAGTTTGTACCAGGCTGGAACTGTGGGGCAGCCGTTAAAGACCACCAAGGTTTTAAATAAAACCGGACACTTTTAAGTTTCCTCTAGCTCTCCTTGTGGTAAATCCACCCAATGTGAAGGGAATGTCAGTATCTCCCAGGAGGAAGACCTCTGAGGCTTCAAAGAAGAAAACAAGTTTAATCTATTTTTATATATGCAAGCCCCATATGTACATTTTAAATACGTATCTATATATGCATTTTTTTTCTTACTAAAGGTACCATCAAATGTAAGGACATCACCATATTAATTTTGTTCCAGCTCAGACTTACGCAATGGCAAAATTATTTTAGCAAGAAAGAGCATTGCTCTAGGACCTCTTCTGCCCTGTCAAATAGCTAGCATCACTCCTCTCCTATAACTTTAATTTATCCCAAAAGTACACATATTCCAAATAAAAATTGGTACTTTTTATTGTTGAATACTGCTCACCTCTGAAAAGAGTTATGAAGTTAGAAAGACTCTATAGGCTACACCATAAGTTCCTTGCATGTGCGTCTGCCTCTTAGTGCAGAGACTTGTGTTTCACTCTGTGGAGAAGTGTATCTGTAGCCAGGCTGAAATAGTCCAAAATATCTTCGCCAAATACTGGAAGTCACCAGAATCCCCTCATGATTGCAGTAAATAATCCAAGGTCCAGACCAATGTCTATTGAAGTCAATTAGACATTTTCACTGGTCCATGAAATCCTAGTTACGAAGTGTGAGACAAGAAGTCTTCTCAGTAAAATCTCAATCCTGTGGAAATAAAACTAAGCAGGACTTGACCCAAGTTGGTACACAAGTACCTTGGCCATTAAGTCCTTGTACCGGGCTCCATACTTCTAAGATTAGAATGGATGAAGTCTCCATACTCTTTACTTTTTTGATTCTTGGTCATGCTAAAAATCTATGATTACAGGTAGCAGGTATATAACCTGAGAATTAAACGTGACTTAGACAACACATCATTATAACTCCTCCAACTCAAAATTATGTAATTTATGTTAAAAAAGCTATTGAAGATCAAGACTGATATAATTATCTATGGAGAACTCAATTGCAATGCCAAATGATGCCCTCTTGCAATAGTGGTTTTCTTAAGTGGTTCAGGAAACACTGCTGCTAGAACACAGACTATGCAGCCATGAAGCTATGCCAACAGCCCTTTTGTTGTTTACGTCTAGAATGGATTTGGGAGAATAAAGCAAACATTAAGACTACATATTAGATAACGTATCAAGAGTAAAAAAGCAAAACTGCACAGAGATTTGTTGGTATAGTTAAAAAAATGGTATTGCTATTGAATTTATTGAAAAGCCTGGAGAGACAGTCCTAAAATGACCAAGCTCTGCTGGCACAGCAAAGCACTTTAGTTAACCTAGGAGTGTCTGCATAAAATTTAAGAATAAATTAGACCCACTGTAAATCGAAATATTTTATCAAAAGTCATACTCAGGGTTCGAACTTGTCAAACTCATTAACTGCTTAGACATTGGTTACCCACTTTACTGACTTAAAGAAAAAAGTGGTGTTTTTACTTAGTCCAAACCCACACAGGAATATTCAATAAAAATCTGTTGGAATTGTTACTACTTTTTTTTTTTTTTTAACACTTCAGTAGCACTCAAAATCTACCCAACAACAAACGATACACTATGCTTTTATCCTGTGCAAGTGAGAGGGATCTTTTTACCAGATATTGTCCCTTGTGGCTGTTAATGATGAAAGGCAGAGCTCAGCCTTTCTAGGAATTGCCGCATACTTGAGAGCGCTCCAGATGCATGGTCCCAGGCCAACTTCTTAGCAGGCTTCTTCACATCTACCCCTTACCTTGGCTGAATCCACCGTGAAGCCTGCTTCTGGAATCTGCAAAGGCTATCCATTCCCCAGTTCCTTTCATTTCTCACAGCCTGGGACAGCCCCATTCAGCAGGGACTGAACGGAGATTGACTTCTCTGCACAGAACTCATTAGTCCACAAGTCTAGCCTCACAATATTTCCTTAGAGGAAACATTACATAAAACTCAAAAAACACAGTTCAGAGAGATACTGAGAAATCTGTCTGTATGTGAAACCATCAAGTAAAATACAGATACCGTGACTGACAACCTGACTACAAACACTTTTGAGTATGCTTTTCAAAATTCCAAGTGCATTCAGCAGATTTGGAAACTGTTGTTTTGTTTTGTTTTATGAGAACCCCATAATTTTCTGTTTTTCTTCTGTCAGAAAACCCAAAATGAGAAAGAACACAGAAAGGAAAAATTGAGGGCACAATAAAGTCATCTAGACATTACCAACCCTCTGGAAACGTTTAGCTCTGGGATTATTTTTTATCTGATCTATTTTGACAATCTCCACAAAACCAACAAAAACTTGAAAAGCTTCTTTCAAAGAGGGTAGAGCAATACAGTTACTAGCATTCAAGTTTGACTGAAACAGCAGCTAAAAAGTGCGCTCCTCTCTGCTGAATTTTCATTAATAATCCAATCTGCTCAACACTGAACTCTGGAAGACAAACTGCTTTCTATTTGTTACACTCTGTAGTCCCCAAAATACTGTTAACATAGCCTGTAAGCCAGTTAACTTTTACCTACATAAGAGTTAACAAGATGTGCATCCTGTCAATACCCTACTGAAAGTTCACAAAACCAATTTATGCAGAACTGTAATGCTCTGGACTTCACTACTCTATTGCACACTGTACTTAGCTACCTAACTCTTCAAAATCCATTTCCTTTTAACAAAAAAAACACAACAGGGATCACCAAAGCAGAATATTTTTAAGAACATCTAAATATAAGCATGTTACCTGGAAGAATGTAAAGATAAAAATGAATGAATGAGGTAAAACCACCTTCTTTTAACTTCACTGATCTACAGAGACTCATGGCTCAGCTGCTTCAGCACTGACGCTCTAGATCTGTAAGTGCTTTTTGCTCCTCCAGAACAGCAACAGGTTCAATAGAAGCTCTTGCTGTGGCTTGGGAAATTTTACTCATCCTCCTTCAAGCAGTCTAAGCTCAAACGATTACCATCATCGAGTCTGCAGGAACTCTGCACATAGCGCTGGGTAGTTCGGAAATTAGAACCACCCCAGCAGATCAGATCACTGTGAACTGGGCCCAAGGGGATCACTTATTGGTTATTCCTGTCAAATTCTCTTTGCACAAAAGACCCAGAAGATGTCTTCACTACAGTTGTAGCTCTCAGAGGCAGTCTTTTTAGATCAATTTCAATGCAAACATATTCCTCCTTTAATCTCATACCCACACAGTCTATATTAAGTGCATGCCCAGTGGGACTATAATATGAATTTCACATAATTTTCTTTAAAAAACCTAGATTTTTTTCCTTTAATACAGTAATTACTTTCTCAATAACTCTTTTTTAAAAGATATTCATAGATTAATTTTGCCTTTGAAAAGTTATTATGATTATATAGCCAAATTAGCATTGCAAGTGTAAGGATGGTATTTTGTATACATATCATCAACTTAACTACTTACACTGACTGAAACATCCTCACACTGTATTTCCTCAGAGGCCTTCAAGAGGAACATACATCTCGTGGCTAACGCACTGGGCTGAGGACCAGAGATCTTGTTCCAGCTCATGGGTCTGACAAGTTTCTGCTTACTCGAGGCATGTTACTACCTTTCATTCTCTGTTGTAGTACAAATAATGACAACGCAGGGAGGTCAGCCCTGCCCATTACACTTTCCCAATCAGAATTTACTAGGTTGGACCTTCTCATTACTAGAGCACTATTTTATGAAGAAATCTGTTTCGTTCTTGCAGGAATGGGCTGGCTTGGTATTATACAGGATTAAAACTCATTCACTGGAGCTCAAGTACCAGAAACAGATCAGAAACTTCTTGTGTTTTTTATTCAACAGGACATGTGTCACGGCTGAAGGCAGGAACAGCAGGACGGGGTCAGCAAGGACCCAGGCGGGTCTCCATCTGCCTCCAACGCGGCTGCAAGGACACACCCGGGGCAGAGCAGGACCTGGACAGACACAGGATTAGTTCTTGGCTCTTAGCCTCCAGCTCCTAGCACTGAAAGTGAATTCCTGAACCATGTGTGGTTCTTGTGCCATCTCTTCTTCAAACTGTAGCCACAGCCTGCTCCCCGGCACGCGGTTTGTGACCTCTCTGATCACGCCCTCTTCAACTGCTGCAGGGAAAAAAAAAAATCTTCTTTTAAAGCTTCATTTTCATTCTTCGTTTGACTACAGCCATGAGGCGTTATGCCACAGAGGAGTCACTGTCACACTCTGTAAACTCTCAGGTAACACTCCTGGCCACAGGCTGAGGAACCAGCCAACCACTCATCAGCGGCGCTTCACTGATCCGGGGACTTCACCGTCAATTAGCTAACATCCGCACGCAAGGAGCGGTCCCGGGAGCTCTCACACGTGCAAGGACTCACTGCAGCGCGGGAGGACCTGTAAAAATCCACCTC
>NW_010125316.1:0-6669 GCF_000699245.1 Pterocles gutturalis
AATATTATCAAGGAAATATCTTAATGCTTTGTTACTGTTTCATCTAGGGTTCATACACTACCACCATTTTTCAATAATTGGTTCAAATAACTTCTGCTTAAACTTAGAAAGACACCGTACATTAAGTTCACTGAGGGTAAGCTTCAGATATATAAATTTATGTGAGAAATAGCACAGGGATAGCTTGGTATTCAGATACATTTTTGTCCCAGCACCAAATTAATAAGCATACATTTACCTCTGGATGAAATGGGAATAACTTTTGGTCTCCAAAACTGGTAGAAAGCTTGAATTCTTGCCTCTGCACTGTAATGAAATCCCGGAACTGTCCTATATGCAAACTCCTTAATACAAAATTTAAAAATAATGGAGAAGAAAATATTTTAACGCATGAATATGTTTTATTAGTTAAATTCAAAAAAAAATCAAGCCTCATGTTCCTTAATGCTAAATCAATATTTTGTTGTATAAAGTAAGAACAGTTAGTCCACTTAAAAAAATATGTGATTCAGAATATCAAATTTACGTTAAAAATTGAGTGTATGTACTATGGACTCATTGCTTAAGTTACCTAAAGACCTCTCCCCAAATAATTAATATAGGTTAAAAAAACCAAACAAACCCAAACCAAAATGAGTTATATCTGTTTCTTTGAAAAGAAGAACTTAGAAATACTGGTTGTGGTAAAGAGAGATGTAAACCAGAAACTGTCTGAAAATATGCAGGGATGTGGTGGGACTACATCAGTGCCAGTGAAACACAAGTCATTCTAGGGAGCAGATGGATTAAATTAAGCTGTTTTATTTTTCTTTTGAAAACCAGTGGACAGCTGCAGTTGAATCTCTATGCAAATTCATCTTTGTCTGTAGACTTTGCAAAATTTCAACTTTCCTGTTATTTTGTAAAGTTTTGCTTTTCTGTGGGAGACGTATATCTTCTGTGAAGAATAACTTTTAACTTATCCTCAGTGGCTGCATGAAGAAAGCTTTTAACTATGAAATATGTCTGTTCAACCAAGATATGGTAATTAATACTGATAGAAATTAACAAGTGAAAATTCCCAACCTTTACCATTGACTAAGCATTTGGAGGAATTAATAAAGAATGGCATATGAAATTAGGGAAATAATACAAAATTCTGATGTGACAAGTCATTAAAGAGACTATACTTTGCATACAAGGCATATTTAAATAAATGAAAAGAAAATATGTGCATATATTCTAGCTCTTGAATTCATATGTTGGACAGGACTTTGGCTATGCAGTTTATCAGAGAAGTTCAACTTTCAGTATTCATAAGAGAGGATCCAGAAAATAAGCAAATATACATAGATTAATGAGATCAATGTTCTGTTTCTCTCTGGGGAACAGACAGCTCTCCAGACATTGGAGTTTTTCTCCATTTCTCCTGTTTTAAGATTGTGATACTAATATTTAAAGTCTAAATAACCAAACCAAACTGTGAGTAGATACATTTATTCAGAGTTTAATTCACAGACTGATGGGAAAGTACCTAGAGCACTAAATTGCTTGAAATTAATTGGAAATGTCATTTAAGTAGTTGACTAGTTTCACGTGAATAAATTAAAAAAACAAAACAAAACAAAACAAAACACCCCAAAAAAGCCCGTATGTTAGTAATTCTGGAAAGCTTAAACAAAACAATTTCAACTTGAACTTTGTGGAGACTACCTGCATGAAAACTGCTAGAATGCCGTTATGGTATTTACTTAACCTCATCTGTATGCCAAGCAATTTTGATAAATGCCTTCACAAGACAAGTTAAAAGATCAAATAATTTATGTGTTTGATTCAGAAATGGATGAGAAGGGAAGTCTGTCTTTAACAAGTTTGACTTGAATTGTGTTTTGTCTTTAACTGGGTTTTTTTTTAATATTATTAAAAAAATATAATGGCAAGTTCTTGCTTTATCCAAAAGCTGTTTGTTTGGTTTTTAGTGTAGACATTGAAGAAAAAAAAAAAAAATTACAGTTCCTGGTGTATGTTTAGCAATGCTTACACTAAAAGGGTTCTAGCCTACATTGGCTACCATTAACTGATAGAAGACTGTTGGTAGACAACAGGAATTCGAAGTATGGAGTTTATGACTATTCTAACATTTTTGCTGTTGTAAGTTTACAAGACAATATAGATGCTCACCAGATCAATTCTGAGCCACAGAGACAACATTATGGAAAAAAAAAATACACACTTCTCTGCACTGTTGTTCCTTTTCAGTGCATGGAAATTTGGGGATTCAGAAGGTGAAAAAAATTTGACTTGAATATACTGGACTGTGAGGCAAGAGAGAAGTGTGTATTGGCACATTTTTTTTTTTTTTTGTTTCATGTTCTGCTACTGTTATTAAACTACTTTGGTTTACGAGAGCTTTTGAGTCACTCTGTTCACCCTTATCATTATTCACAAATAGCCAATTGCATACACATGATGTATGTTTGGTATAAAGTAGATCCAGAGTTAGAATAGGGATAACAATGCTCGTGAGAGCAAAATACCTGGTCTCATTACAATGGGTAGTGTACATAAAGACACTGGCAAAATGAGGGTCTATCAGGGAGTTTGCTCGCTCTCTGAGTCACCTGTCTCTCTTTCTTCAGGTCTCCAGGTCAGCTCTCTCTTGCTGTTGTCTCTGGCGCTCTCGGTCAACACTCAGGCTCTAATCTCTTTTCCAGGATTGCAGTTTCAGTACTCTTTCTGCTCCAGGATTGTTAACCAGGAAAAGGCTGTGCCTTGGTCACTGGATGTTGAGCAGTTTCCTTGTGTATCACTCATTTGTATATTTGTATGTGTTGCTGTCATTATTATCATTATTATTTTCAATTTTATTGTAGTTTAGTTATTAAATTTTTCTTATCTCAACCCACAAGCCTCTTTTGCCTTTACCCCTTTAATTATCTTCCCCATCCCAATGTTGAGGGGGAGGGTGAGAGAGTGGTTGTTGTGGCATTTTGCTGCTAGCCATGGTCAAAACCACAACAGACACATTGCCCTCTCACCAAGGGACAAATGGTTTTACTGTGAGTACTTTCCATATTGGCATCATGGAGTCCTTCAGTGGAATAAATGTAAAGAAATTATGCCTGCTTTAAAACATTTCCTAAAAAATCACGCAGAAATAAACGTTACAGAAAATATTGACTTCTATTCCTATAATTAAAATATAATTAAGGAAACCACATAGGTATCACCAATTAACATAATACAAAACCAGAAAACTCTGTGCAATAGCTGTCCTCTATACCCATGTCTTTGTGAAATTCCTTTCATTGGTTAACATTTATTTTTCATTGTATATTTCCAAACGTCCTGTTTTTGTATAAACCTTGTAAATAAAAAAAAAAAAAATTACAAAACACAACATAGTTGGTTTTTTTTGTGTGAAAACTATTATGTCTTCACATTTATATAGTTTGTATTAAATTCTTTACAGTGATTTAAATCAATTTATTTTAATATCGAACTATGCTATTCACCCCAAAACACCTGGTATAGCTTTCGCGTGAATGGTACACTCTCATACACTTATCTAATTTAAGTCATTAGGCTCTATTCACGCAGACCAGTGGTATATGATGTTTTAACCTACTTTACTTTATTGAAGATACAGACAAAAAAGCCATGCATTTGAATCTGTAAACGTCATGAAATGTCAATATAAAAAGAGTAAATTTTTTTTTTTTTTTTAAAGCTCTGTTGATCTGTTCTGTGTGGTTAGCACTCTTGTAAAAATATACATGTACTAACCAGATAAATAAACACATTTACACATTTGTTTCAGGAAAACTAAGTTTCCATGCTCTGTCTGATCTCAGACATGAGAGTAAAGAGTTATAACTTTTTTTCTTAATTTAAAAAATGTTTTCGCTAGAAAAGTCATGGCTTTCAAACAATTTTTTCCTCCTGCTCTGTTTGTCATAAGCAACCTCCTTAAATCTCATTATTAATTATTGTCTGGATTTCTGTGTTGTTGCCCATTTTACAGGATCGTTAGCTGGATGTATGCTGAGGTAGCCTGAGGATGGAACAGAAACTTCATAATAAATTAGCAAAGTAATATCTGGAAGCTGACTTGCCATAAGAAAATTTCTCAGTACGATGTGGTAGAATCATGACTGTTAAGACAGCAGGCACTTTGTTATCCACTTCAGCAAACATTTGAAATCAGCTGCCTTGCAGTTACCTCCATCATTTCTGGTCCCTGAATCAAACTGATGACAAAACCTTTTGACCTCAATGGTACCAGGATTTATTTCTATGAACTTGATCCCCTCTCATGCAATGAGAGCACTTGCACTGATCATATAAGTTTTAAACCAGTAAATGTTAATTTATATGAGGAATAAATAAACAATTAACAAGTTAATTAGTGTCTGTGTGTGAGAGTGTGAGTTAGTTCACAGCTAGCTTGGTCATTGGCTTGATCAAAAAAAGTATGTCACAAATGGAAAACCTGTCTGGAATTTTATATTTGTCAGTCATCCACATGAAGAAGGAAATAGACAATACTCGTGATCTTATATATCCTCAAGTGTAGTGGGAAATGAAACACACAGACAGAAATAACTTTTCCATTTAACTTCTACAGCTAGGTTGGACTTCACCAAGACATTTACTATTGGTATGCTAAATACCTAAATGCATCAGAAGCTGATTCTATCATTCTTGACGTTGCCGTGTATATTTCATCTGACTCGAAAAGACTTGCTGCCTAGACTGGACCTGTACAGTAGAAATTATTAGCAAGTATTAGCAACAGAGTTAGTTTTAAGAGTTCAAGACACACAGCATGTATTAGAATATCTAAAATGTTTTCATAATTGTAATCAGCATTATCTTGACGGCTTTCCTTCCAAGTGTCTCCAAATACAGTTAGTTAAAAGTGAATATCAAATAATAAAATCATAGAATCATTTAGGGTAGAATAGACCTTTAAGATCATAGCGTCCAACCATTAACCTAACACTACCAAGCCCACCAATAAAACATGTCCCTAAGCATGTCTACATGTCTTTTAAATACTTCCAGGAGTGGTGACTCAACCACTTCCCTGGGCAGTCTGTTCCAGTGCTTGACAACCCTTTCAGTGAAGAAATTTTTCCTAATAGCCAACCTAAACCTCTCCTGGTGCAAGCTGAGGCCATTTCTTCTTCTCTACTTGTGAAAAGAGACTGACAATAAAGAGATCTACATTGGCTTCTTTCCAAAATGCAAGGGCATGCCTGCATCCAAACATCTCTGTCCATTTTTTGCATTCAGGTAAGTGCTAGTGTATACAGAGACACAACAGAATTGCCAGTTTGAAAGCTGCCCTTCCAGCAGCTCATACTAAATTGTGTTTCCATGTCCTCCTTCCTTACCTCCATCACTGGGTTTACATCATCACGTAGGAGCTCACACTTGTTTCTGTCTTACAGGATGGTTATTCAGGACATCACTAGGTTCCTTCATGCACTGGTACTGGTAGAAGTGAGGACAGAAAGATTTCTTGACCACATTGCTGCTGCCACAAGCACAAGATCATGTAATGTTTTTTCCCACACTTTTCAAGATGTTTTGTAAGATTTAAGTGTCCTGATGTAAATGTTAATTAAGAAATTTGAATTAATTTAAATCTGTCTATGCATAACTTTCCTACCTGTAGTGTCCCAAAGATCTGTGGGTATATAAGTAGCTGTAGATAACTTTGTGTTATATAGTGCATACTTAGTGCTATAGTATGCACCCTCATCTAAGGGCTAACATCTGCCTATTTGAATAAATATATCATGCTTGTTTTCTACACTCTGAGGTTTACTCTGATGTATACTATGGTTTTTTTGTCTTTTGTTTTTTTCATTTGTTTTAGACACATTTGGGAAACACAAAGATACTGGGATTTGGGTTCAATTCTGACCTTTTCAGTGACTGATGATTGTCTTCCTCCAACAACAAGCCCCTGCATAATGGGAGCATTGAAAGCAAGCTTCTGCTCAGGTTGAAAGAGCTGAGCTTAAAATGAACTTTGCTGTGTTTAATAAGCCTAAACCATTTTTCTTCTAATTTTCTTTCTTTTTATTCCCCTTACATACAGTAAGTAATTGCCACTGTATAAACAATTTAAGTGGAATTTGTAAGACAAGATTAGGAAAGTTTGAGAGCTTGCTCTTCATGTAATGGCAAGTCTGAATGCTTTTCCTCACCAAGTCAATACCATCAGCATTACTTAATGTTGTCAGCTGTTTATAATGTCACTCTCACTTTCTTTAGCATCATTCTACTTTTTAAAAATCCATTTGCCTAGTTAGCCACCCACTACTTTGTCAAAAACACACCCTGTTAAATCATGGGAGGAAAGAACTTTCAATTTCAACAATTAATTATGGGGTGGATATGGGAATTACTCTTTTATTTCATAAAGGAAATAAAATTTGGTCATTACAGTTGGGTCCCTTCCATTCTTAAAATGTATTTTTGAGTTTCAAATTATTTATCTGAACATTTTACTGTCAGCATCCTTGTGACTATCGTATAGAAGTTTATTAGCAATATTGCAATAAACGAGACTGACGAAATAGCCTTGTATCAGCAATGGTCTGACAATGAAAACCTTTCGCCCCAGTCATACCCCAGAACAAGGGAATAGGAGGAAAATTCAGGAATGGAAAGAGT
>NW_010125316.1:6700-16537 GCF_000699245.1 Pterocles gutturalis
GAGAAGGATATTAGTGACTGGCCTTATGAGCCTGGTGAACGATCCATACCTGAGTGTGACTTGGGAAGTCTACTGCAATTTAAGTCGTGCTGTGTTTAAATTGCAATATAAAAAGCAAAACTTCAGATCTTCCTGAGAATTGGTAACTTTTTAATCAGTTGTAGAAGACATGATCATGAGAATAAGAATGCTAATGTAGAGACAGGCTTACTCAATTATTGTTCATGTCTCCACAGAATGCTTCAAGGAAGCAGATATATAGGAACATAAAATAAAGGTGACAGCTGTTATTTCTTATTTAAAAAAAAAATTAATTTAAAAAGAAATATTGGATATGTTTAACTAGAACAAAGGAGTATTTTTTCAAATAAATTATAAAAATAATTGCTGTAAAAATAATTTATTTAAGGTTTTGGAAATCATAACAGTCTTGAACTAGCTTACAAAGTGTTCCACCTCAATTGTATCATATCTGACAGTTTAAAACCAGTGACAGGTAAAATTTTTCTGCTACAATATGTCTTTATTTACAAAATAATGAGAAATTTGATACATTGGAAAAGTTCTTGCATGTTTGGAATTTTAAAGCATAGGACTTCAAGAAGTGAAGAAGTAAGAAAGACTTAAGATAGTATGTTAGGAAATGCAAAATGCATAGCACATCGGACTCCTGAAGGTGAATAGATAGTGGGTGAACTCTCCACCTGAGCTATAACGGAGAGATGTGTCTTCACATACATGCAAGCTGTATCTTTCAGTTTGAAGTTATTTCAAACAAACAGGGCAAGAGAAGTTTAGAAATGTTGTTTTTATAATGTATAACTTGCATATAGTGTTCTCCTTTTATTAGGCAATACTGCAGATGTCTGCCAGATCTGGAGACAGGAGAAAACTTCAAGGTCTTGATGGCAGAGGGAACCTACCAGTCTGAAGGAGATACTGATAGCATCAGCTGCAATAAATATTTGGGGAACATCCTGATCTCTCCCTCACTCCACACAGGGTCTGACACTGACTAGTGTGTTGCTACTCTCTTCTCTAACCCCTTCTGCCTGGGTCTGAGCTGCCAGATATCTAGTGGCCTGATTAATTCTTTGTTTTGTCATATCTTCTTTTCTAGCATGTTTCAGATAATTCAGAAATTCTGCTATTCTGAAATTACACTTTAGCCTCATGTTTTCCAGCATAACTCCATCTTTCTACTGCCTCCTCTCTGCGTTTCAAAATAGATCACAAAACTTGGCTGAAACAGTGTAAATAATGCCCTTTCTCTCTTTTTGTGTGTTTTCCAAGGAATGAATTTGATTGGTGATTCAATTACAAAGGCAGCAGTATAAGACTGCCAACTTTGAAGAATACTGCTCAGTTCGGGAAGATGCTTCCATTATAGGTAAAAATAGTAGGGCTTTTGTTCTCAGATAAGGGATAGATTAGACAATAGAAACTGGTGAGAAATGAAAAACAAAGTTGTATTTAATTATGTTTAACAAGGAAACCAAAGAATTGGCACCTATTCTTCTACATATGTGTTACACGTCTTAAAAAACAATACAGGGCAAGTAATTATTTGATCCCGAACAAAACACACTAGACACACTCTAAAACTGATGGAAGGAAGGTAACTATTGTGCTATTCTAATACCAAGATTTAAAAAATATAAGAATCTTTGAAACAGACCATGCTGGTTTTGAGTTATTTTCTATGTCCATGGGATCTCCAGATCAAATCCAAAGAAACGGATCTTCTCAGTGAACAACAGAGAATCCTTGGAGAGTAAAGGACTTATGCGGAGAGATGACTACGTCCCTTTAGTACTGATTTACTGATCTGGATGACAATACTAACTGATATGTAGATTGAAAGACACTACAGTTCTGATCTTAAAAAAGCAGGAAAAAAAAAAGAAGAAAAATAAACAGGAAAAAAAAGAAGCTTGTTACAAATAATACCTTAAAGTCTTTACAAAACCATGCAGGATACTTGAACACAGCTTATAGTAGCACATCACAGCAGGTCTAGCTCTGAGGCATACTGTTTATTAAAAAAAGCTTAGAGGGAAGACAAAAGGAAGAGACCAAAGCCTGCCAGAAAGGTAAAGGATGGCAATTTGAATCAAGAAGACATCCTTCAAAAAGCTGAAGTTGTTTATAAATACAGGAGAAATAGAAAAGACCATAAACTCTGGCAGATTAAAATAAACCCAAAACACAACCAATCAACAAAGAAAGAACTAGCAATATAAAACTAATATTAAATCCTTCTTCAAACTCATCAAGAGTGGGAAGCCTGCCACAGAGCCTGTAGAGCCAGTTGATTATCAGGGTAGAAAAGAAACATTCAGAGAAGAGAAGACAATTGCAGTGAAACTTAATGTATTTTTTGCGTTGGAGTCCTCTGTGGGAAAAATCTCCAATTTAAGAACCATTTTTCACTGGAACTCATCAAAGAATGTATCTGTGAATGAAATTATAGTAGATGTTAAGCAATAAATGATAAAAAAGATTTTATCAGAACCAGATGGTATTCAGCTCAAAGGTACGTAGGAATTCAATGACAGAATAACTACTAATAGCGCATGATGAAAAAGTACAGAACTGCTTACATAAGAGTAATGTAAATGAGTAAATCAAACTGAAAAAAGACATAACTTCTGGATGGGTGAGGAGACAGGATGGGTGTCTACAGAAACACAGGATGCCTGGAGAGACATCAGCTGCTCAGTGTCTCTTCCAGTGCAAGAAGAAGAGTCATGAAGTAAAGCCATTAGGAGACAAGTCCAAGACAAAGGACAGAAGAAGAATTTTCATTCTGGGGAAGTAAACATTTTAACTTTTAAACATTTTAACATTTAAACTTTAATCATTGCAAAAGGTTAAAGCTTACAGGAGTTCAACTATTTGGGAAGAAAATGCATTGGGGATCCTGAATTACACAGGAAAAAAACAGGAAGTCCCAGGGTTGAAAACAGTCAGATTAGTGATGCAGGCATCTAACAGTATGTCCCATATCATTGCCAAATATAAACCAAATATATCCCTACCAAAAGTGGACCAAAGGATTAATGCATTTCAAAGCTACAGTCAAATGTGGGAAGGTAAATACAGAAATACTGTGCTAGAAGAAAACTATACAGTCACCTTATTTCTGCAGCAGACACCAATGAAATACATAATTTAAGAAAATTAGCGAGAGAAGATTCTGTGTACATGTTAGGAACTCAGACAGAATCATTTATTTTCCAGCAACAGCAAAACAGGCTTGACATTTTTAAATAATATATTGTAGCTGAGATGAAGGGCCTTTCAAATATGCTTCAGTGCACACCAGCCTGAACAGACTGCAACAAACTAAGTCAATAGGACTCTCAGCAAGGGAATCGAGGTGATTTGCAGTGTTCCTAGTAGAAATGTCATTCAAAATTGATGACAAGATTTCTGACCAAATGCTATTTTAAAATAGTCTTTATCATTCTCTCTCTGACGTTCCATCTGGTGACTTTTGACCCTCCTCAGAAATGTCCCACTTCCAGCTGAAGTCTGAACTAACCTCATGCGGACATGGGGAATTAACTTAATGAAACTGTAGGAAGATAAAAGATAATTTTGAAAGCCCTCTGTAAAATAAATGACTGTGAGCTAACAATTATAATCTTAGTACTTCAGCTGCTGCTGAAATACAGGAGATAATAGCTTCTTTTTTCAATCTTTTCTTCCTCACAGATGGAAGAATCTTTAAACTTTATGTTCTAAATTACTTTAGAACCTTTACAAAAATAATCACAGATGCTACAAATACCATTTAGTATACAATATTATTAAATCTATTGGTTCTTGGCTGGAAAATTGCTCAGTCTGCCGTAAAAACCCACATTACTTTCCATAAAAAAGTTATTTTATTGCTACAACTGTGAGTATTTTTCACAAGAAAACTATTTCTGCTACCTGTACTTGAAAGTGAAGCTGATAGAAACTGCTTTGCTGTACCCTGGAAATCTGCCTTTTTGTGAACTTTTACTTGGTCTTTGGAAAACCTTGATTTTAGCTCATTCTGCAGTGAATTTGGGTGGTGTCTTCTACTGCAGTTCCCAAAGCAGCTGGGCCACAATCCCAAGCCATTGCATGAGACCCTGAGCAGGGAAGTTGAAGAAAGCAATGTATGAGGTTAACTGAAGACAGGGTTGTGAACATTTTACTCCTCATTCAGAAAAGAAAAATCCTTTTGGTCTCCCAGTTCTTACATACATACATCTGCTACCAATATAGTGTAATAACAATCCATTGTGCATAACAGTGGAAAGAGAGTATTCAGGTGATTAGTATATTAATACAGATAGTTTATGAGAAAATTCAGATCAGTAAGCCACACTGGCTTTTTTAGAGGGGACCTACAGTTGTTCTGTTCATATACAATAAGCCACACTGACTTTTTTAGAGGGGACCTGCAGTTGCTCTGTTCATATATTACGTCTGCTCTGTATTAATTAGTGCAAAACCTGAATGACTAACCCCTTCCATTAGCCCTCTTCAGTTCATGATTTTTACAAGGAACTTAATAGATTTAACATGGAAATGCTGAAGACAATGGAATTGAAATTCTTTATTCTCTTGGTAAAACCACGCAAAAGAGGGAAAAGTATGTATGTGCAAAAGTAGTCCTTCATCACTTTGATAATCAAAGAAATTTTTATCGATGAAAATAATGAAGTGCTAAGCATGAATAAATAAATAAAGTGGATTACTACAGAGCCTACTTAACTCAATGAACATATTTTCTGTATATTTTAAATGGCATAGCCTCAGGCCTGCTTGGTAGCTTGGGTCAAGATGACAATACTATGTGTATACAAATAAAAAAGCAAGAGAATACAACAGAGCTTTTGTGAAAGAAAATGAAACTTCAAGTTGGTGGAATGCTAGCTTCTGCAAAAGACAATTTAAAAATGACCCCAAGACAAATCAGAAAAAAACTGAGTTCCTATGTGGACAAAATAATTACCTAGTACATCACCGACAATACTATAATGATAAAAACACTTCAAACAACAACAAAAAAAGAAACAGTTAAGGCAACCCTAATATCACACCATCATGTAAAAATACACAGTGGGAAATATTGTGCCATCTGTTTTGAAAGCTGAACATGAGATTAGTGGGGAGATACCCTTAAAAGCCAGATGGCACAATGTGACCCATTATTCTTGTCAAGCCTGAAAAAACAAAAAAAGTTTCATCACAGCATAAAGAGCTTAGCTGTGACCCATAAATCAATGCATATTTAAAGTGTTTTTATCTTTGAGGCAGCTAAATATTTTCTGTAAAACCTTACTGTTTGATTGGCAATAGTTAAAAACATTGATCAGGAAGCAGTTGCTAATTACTCTTTGGGAGAAATGTAAGGCATTTTTAAAAGTTAATCCAAAGATGACTGGAGAGAGAAGTGTGGAATAGTTGTGAAGGACCATAGTGCATTGTGGGACAATGCTATGCATGACCAGACTCCCTTAGAGTCCAGTGCAAGGATGCTCTTATCATCAACATTTAGCAATTTCAGATTTTCCAGGGCAAGTTTGTGTTTTTTATTAAATTATATTTTTGCATGAGGAGTACAGGTCATATTTTAAAATGTTTATTCATGGAATATAAGGCAAGATTTGCAGAAATAATTAAGTATTTATTGGTTCTACAGCATGCAAATTACAGCTATGGTTTCTGCTTGTACTGAAGGAGTTCTTCTACTTATCACAATAGAGTTTTTAAGCAGTGCAAATCCACCTGCTGGCAGATAGCATACTCACAAACACCGTCCACCTTTCAGTCATAAAGGAATGAAGCATAACACTCTTCACTGCAGAGTAGAACATGTTCTTCTAACCCCGTCTTCAGTCAAACAGAATGTAGCCAGTGGAGCTCTGTTTTCACCTGCCCATTACCTAAGCTTCCCTTGGAGAAATAACAAACTCTTCCATTATTTAGTAAACTTGTCACAAAATCAGACTTCAGTCTCCTAAGGATCTCCTGGATCATCTTAGTTGCTCTGGGGTTTTCTATAATGGTAATAATTTATTCTGCTAATTTTTACAATAGATTTAGATGTTTATGAACTATACTTTTGGTCAGGGAGCTTTGCTGAGTTCATCTTGGTGAAGAAGAAATACAAAGATACTTCACTCACCTGGAAAAAAATCCCTTCCTTGAGAGAATTTTTTGTTGTTTAGTACTCAAGAATGGAGGGAATGGAGTGGAAGAAAAGATGACACACAGCTATGAATAGGTAAATAATTCACTATAGCAAGCTCTGCATCATAAGAAGTGGATGACTTTCCAGCTATGATGTTCTTAAGAGTGCAATCATTGCAGAGCACCACTCATTGTATCTTTGTATTAACAGTTTGTCTGTACTCAGGTGTTCTTAATCTTTAAGTCAATGTATGTCTGATATGTAAACCAGCTTTCACGTATGCTTTGAAGAAGAGCTGCCTCGTGCTTTTTTAGAGTGTTAGCAATCTGTCTTTCACCAATGTTTCTAGTCTTTCACTTTTTATTTTAATAAAAGTGGAAAGAAATAAACTTGAATGAACAGCGAAACTCTTAGAAAAAACACTAGACACTGTGATTGGACATGGCTTAAGTCATACTTTTGAGGTGGAGCTACCTAGATTTTCTTCTCGTAGTGACATCCTCAAAGATAGAAGTCTTTTACAGCAACAATTTTAAAAAAAGTGTTTTAATGGAGCATGCATCATCCATTGTGTCCTTACAGTTCTGCCAGACTTGCTTTTGGTTCTGTATTTGTGTTATTGTAGTCCCTGACTGGTGTCCTCTGCTCCCCTTGAAGTCCGTTGCTTCTGAGGTTTGGCTGTCTGCTCATCCGAACAGTTTCTCTGCTTACCTTTGAGTGCAGTATCCTTGTTCTGTGCTGTAATTGTGTCAATCTCTTTTTCTCCTGTATCCTTTAAATCTTTCTTTCCATGCACAGGCTCAGTTTTGTCTGGGAAAAAAGCAGTCTTTCTCGTCCTCCAGAAGGTCTCAGATAACCCAGTCAATACTGTTTCAGGTTTGTAACACACAAATAAGGTTCAGAAATGTAAACTAGACATTACCTGTCACAGATATAAGTATGAAAACCATCCACCTCCTTACAAAAGTGTAACTTTCCAATGTGTTTTTTAGATTATTGATCCTAAACTATTTTCTTGTTGAACCACTTCTACAGTCTCCTCTGCAAACCTGGGAGAACCTTCTTTCCATCAGTTCCAAGCCCTGGCCTTGGTTTTGTTTGTTGCTACAAGCAAGTTCTTCCCAGCTAACTCTTATTAAAAAAAAAAAAAAAAAAAAAAAAAGAGAGAGAGAGAGAGAGAACAAAGCTGTATGTGTTCACTGGAGTGAGGAATAAGGACTCATATCAACAAGTAGCAAAAATTTTCAGTGATTCTAGCCATTATTTGTCAGAATAACTTGATTATACAGACTTTCTTCTTAATACTTCTATGCAACCAGCACAGTATAGAATGTCTGCACAAAGACGGCAGCTCCATAGATATTGCCATCTGCTCCTCATGTCTTATTCCAACTTGTCTGCAAAAAGGCTTGGCAATAATGTCCTATTGAAATTAATTAATGTAAAGTTCAGGAACATCATCACTGTCTATGACAGTGTATGGGGTTTTTTTTCGTTACTTCAAAATGGTCAGTTTCTTATGAAGCAGCTCTTTCTAGTGGAAAAAGCTTCCAAATAAGTCATATTACTCCACTAGTTTTTAAGATACTGTAAGTGATATGAGGTAATTAAATTAACACTGGGTCTATATCATAAAGTGGTTTTATTTTTTAAAGGAAACTATTTTGAAAGAAGTTAAATAATTTTCTCATGAGAACACAGAGATTTAAATTAAGCTAGTATTCAGAGGCAGGATGAAGTTTACTGACAAAAGACAGTTTCAAAATATGAGAATGAGACTCATTGTTTAATGTTTGACATATATAAATGCAACTTGTATTCAGAGACCTTGTTTTGGCAGTCTCTAAGACTGCAGGTACCTTAGCCACCTGTTACACAAGGGTCTTCAAACAACAGGTTTTTTAGAACCATATCTTACATTGTAGAAGTTTTAGAGAATGGAAAATGCTATCTTGCATAAATGCATTTAGCTCTTTGGGCAAACCTCGGAAACATTTAGTTAGTTAAATATAAATAATTACAGACCTCACCCGAATTACAGCCCACCATATGAAAGCATTTTTTGGCCATATATGTTTGTATCTGCATCAACAGAGGAAAATATTGAAGGCACACATATACCAGTCCAGGCCCCAGGAGAACTGTGTGTTCTTGCACCTAACCTTAATAAACTTCTAAGTTTACATTCATATGGATGAGACAACTTTAGAATTTTTTCTCGGACTGACATTTGATCTAGCTTTAGATAGATAAGAGACAAAAGAGATAATGGTAAAGTTAAAGCCATGTATCTTAAAGTCAGGAGTCACACGTTTTGGGGGTTTTAGGATTTGCCTCTTGGCTTCCTGTTTTCAGCAAGGAGAACGAAAGGTCTGAAAGGCAGTGTTTTGAACTTTACCATAAGAAATTCTGTTTCTGGATTTGGGATTTGACACACACCTAGTTTCAAAGGAGCTATACACAGTCATTTTGGAGAACCTTTTTTCTCCTTGACTTCATCAGAGATAAGACTCTGCCTGGGGAAACAGCTAAGGAAGTCCTTTAAAAAATCAAAGGCACATCTTTGTAAGATGTTAAGCTTGTAAAACATCACAGGGAAAACTCACAGACTCAAAATATGAAGGTAAAGATATCTACTACAGCCCATCCCAAAAAAATTAGCTCAAAATGACAGTTTGTTTTAGGCAAAATAGTTAAAAGCAGGTATCTCTTTCCATCAAGTAGCTTCAAAGTGTGTGTTTAGTATTTTATTTTTGCTTCTAACAAGCATAGTTTCAGCCAGTTAATACCAATCCGGTAGAGAAACATCTTGAAAACTATCTGGCATATAATTTGGTAAATTCTTAACCTTTAATAAGGAGAGAAAAGACAACATCGACTTCTGAAAAAGCCGTTCCCAGTGTAAAAAGAAGGTGTTAACCTACTGTAATTAGTATGGCCTATAGCCTCACCAAGCTGATAAGTTTATCCTCTAATATCAGAATATCTGACATAGTTCAGAAAAGTATTGAATTACTAAAACATAGTCTTAACCCTCTAAATAAACTCTTAGCACCTCTGTGAACCTTTACGCCAGGGGCTGTGCTATGCTGGAGAAAGAAATGGTACTGCTCACTAATAACTAAATTAATACTTTAAACTCAGCTGGAAGTTTCTGGTGTAAATAGTCAAGCTGGCAGTTGCATAAGAAGGTAAGAGAAGAATGTTTTTGTCATTGGTATAATATTTTAATCTTTACACAAACAAAAACATTGTGTTATGCTTGTTTCTAATCCACATAGAAAAAAAGCTTTTAGAAAAAAGGTAATGTATTCCACTTAAATGGATAAATGCAAAATGGATACATAACTTGACCACTAATCATTGAAAAGCAGAATTAGGCATGCTGGAAAGGATGTCTGCATTTCATCAGGTCCAATCTGCTGCTTGAAGCAAGGCTAGTTAGAGCAGGTTTCTCAGTGGTGTTCCCAGTTGAATCATGATCACCTCCAAGGATGGATATCTCACAGTCTTTCTGGGCCCCTGTTTGGTCACTGTCATTGTGATAAAGGTTTTTTGAGGCAGAATTTCCCATTATCTAGCTTGTGACCATTGCTTTTCACCCTTCCACCGTGCACTTCTGCATAGGTACAGCCACTCCAAACACTCCCAACCTTCCC
>NW_010125316.1:16568-71137 GCF_000699245.1 Pterocles gutturalis
ACACTCCAAACATGTAGTTACCGACAGCAGTGATGTGTCCTCTTCCCATAGGCTTCCCTGGCCTGAGCCAGCCCAGCACCTTCTGCTTCCTCTTGTGCATCCTGTGCTCCAACAATGGCCACCATAAGGAATCTCTGCTGAACTCACTGCTGTACCTCAGGGTCTATCCTGTACCAGGAGCCCACGTCTTGGGACAGCACACCAAGAGTGATCTCCCAGGTGCCAAGCAGTAGGGCAGGATCATTTAATACTTTCTGCTGGTGACTCTTCCTCATACAGTCAAAAGGAGAGTGGTGTTATTTCTGTACTGTATGTACTTGAGATATTTAAAGAATACAAAATTGGTCTAAAAAACAGTCAAAAACCTGTGAATGATGGAAATCTTTTTTCTTTAGCTTTTGTAGCAGTACCTCTCATTAAAAAAACAAAAAAACAAACAAACGAAAAAAAAAACAAAACAACAACCAAAAAAAACAACTGCATTGAACAATCTCCTGAGAAAAATTACCTGAGTATAGTCCTAATCAGAGCTTTGGAAACCTTTTTTTCAGCTGTGATGCTGCTTCATGAAGATCACAGACAGCAGAGTTTTGTTCTCTTTTATATTGAAATTAAATTGATATTTTGAAAATTGAAAAGCCAAAATAAAACCTCATTTTGTTCACATAACTTCAAATGTTAAAACTTTATTAGGTGGTGGATGGGTGTAAGGGTTTGCGAGATCAATGGTGAAAGCCAAGGGGAATTCTTTCATCACCAGAGCTCCTTGCTCCACATTTCTTAATTTTATTAGAAAAATTTCTAATGAGTCATGTCAAAATATGTGGAATTTCAGACTTCCTTAATCAGAAGTCAAGGTTAAAAGTAATAACTCTGATAAAAAGAAGAAGAAAGCAGTTTTTCACTGTTTATAAGACGAGGTGTCAAAAACAGGATGACATAACTGACACAGGCATCACTCTGAAGAAAACTCAAACACTTCCTCTAAAGCATACCTTTTATATTTTATTGTGCCAAATGTACCTATTGCCTGTGCAAGCATTGTTGTCCTATTGGAAAACTACAGTAGTATAAGATTCTGACTGACTAAAGAAATTCCTCTCATCACAACTTTCTTCGGTATGGTGATATCATTACAATGGAATTTGCAATTCCTTATTAGCCAAGTTTATATCGGTGTGCAGGTTTTGGCTGAGGTAGAGTTCATTTTCTTCATAGTAGCTAGTACGGGGCTATGTTTTGGATTTGTGCTGAAAACGTTGTTGATAACACAGGGATGTTTTAGCTATTGCTGAGCGGTGCTTACACAGAAGTTTTCTGCTTCTTACACCACCCCACCAGGAAGTAGGCTGGGGACACACAAGAAGCTGGGAAGTGACACAGCTGGGACAGGTGACCCCAACTGACCAAAAGGATATCCCACACCATATGACATCATGCTAAGAGCATAAAGCTGGGGGAATAAGTGGGGATATTTGGAGTGATGGCATTTGTCTTCACAAGTAACCGTTATGCCTGATGGAGCCATGCTTTCCTGGAGACGGCTGAACACCTGCCTGCTGATGGGAAGCAGTGAATGATTTTGTTGTTTTTCTTTGCTTGCGTGCATGGCTTTTTGCTTTATCTATTATACTGTCTTTATCCCATCCCTTGAGTTTTCTCACTTTTAATCTTCTGAGTGTGTGTCCCATCTTGCTGACAGGGAGTGAGCAAGTGGCTGTGTGGTGGTCAATGCCAGTTGGGGTTAAACCACAATAACCTGTTATCTAGTGTTGGTTATATAATATTGTCTATAGAAAACCCTTCAACTTTATAGGAACCATATTTTATTTTCTCAAATCTGTAAGGTTCCTTTAAACTCTGTGCCTCAAAGGAGTACAAAATTATAATTATGCTGTGTACAAATGCTACTATGTTACAATGTTGCAAATGTTACTATGTTACAAATGAAACTGAGATTCATTGTAAAATGTGTAGCTCAGCTGAAAATCCTGAAAGTAGAGAGAAGAACAAAAACATGAGATTATGATCTTCTGGCTACCTTTGGGACTTCAGAAAGCTTTCATAAATCAATCTATTTTATGCTGATAACTCTAATCCTCACTGAATTGAATTCATTTGGAAGGAAGTGTTTTGAGTAACGATTTAGAATCAAGGTTTTCTATGGGAAGTCTCTTTTTGGTTAATTTTGTGACAATTTTTTTTAGTAAAAAAATTAGAAATTTTACTGGATTTATTTTTACTCAAATGATATGCATTATCTGATATAAAAAATTTTAACTTTGAAAATGAGACATCTAACTTAGAATAGAAATTATATTTCTTCTAGGTTTTACCAATGCCTACCAAATAGCTACTTAATATTTCATTGTTTCAGTACTAAAAGATTTTCACTGATTACAGGCCCAACATATAGTATTCCACCAAATCAGTTCAGCTTCTCTTCCAATTATGTCCTTGATGTCAGAAATAAATGATAAATAAGGTTTTGTGGGAGGAACTTAATAGAATCTATTGCTAACAAATGACACTGATATATAGACGTCAAAGCAGCAGTTCTTGAATTAACAGATGTGGTGGCATCAGGATTATCAGCAGGGACAGTTTGTTTTTGGTTGTGGATGAGAAAATAATTCACAGGTAATTATTTAATTGATGGTTTCAGCTATTTCTGTTCACAAAATGTCCTCTGTCTCTGTAGTTATATTCCAAAGTTTTTCTTGCTACTTCTCTTTATTGAGGGGTGGAAAGACTCAGATGACAGACAGTGAGGTTTTCAATCATTCAAGGAGCAGCAACAGATAGAAAGAGGTAAGGGTACTCTGACCGTTTAAAACCTGTGTTTTCTTAGGCCACATAGACCTTGCTTTATTCAAGCTTGAGAGTGTATTTATTGTCCTGTGGCAGAGTTGCAGTTTTGTCACATTAAGTGGTAGACTGTGTTTTGAAAGGGTCCAAGGTTTCATCAAGTGGTGTACCCTTCCGTGTGACAGAGACCATTTCGATTTGTGATCCAAATGCTTGCTTCTTGTCAAGCTGTGTAATAGAAACAGAACAAAAGTAAAAAGACTTGTGAAAAAATGGCCATGAAAATATTTATAGTTAGGAAAGCAATAGGGGAAGCTGATCTTTGCTGTCAGCTTCCTTGAAACTGTTGTTTCCCTCCATTTCCACTCCCAAGGGATTAGACTCCTCCGGCAGCACAGGCTTCTGCTAAGTGACAAGGGAGCTGTGTTTGATACAAAGGGAAGAGAGGTATTTAAAATGAAACAAATTATTTCTTCTCTGAGGGTAGAATAGCAAAACAGATTCTGTGATTTATATGAGAAGCAGAGGAATTACAAATAGAACTAATTTGGTCATTATTCCTGTATATTCACAGAGAATATCAATACTAAGAAACACTACACTGTGTGCTTTTACAAAGGAAGTGAATAAGACATTCTTGTATCTTGATTTAAATCACAGTAAAATATAGTCTAGGTATCTTTCAGTGTTTTAGAATACTTCACAAACACGAAATCTGCAAGATAGATAGATCCAGACCAATAAAAATCATTACCAATCTATTGATTCTTCAGTATTAATAGTTAACTAATAGCTACATCTTCCAAAACTTCTGTAAGGCAGCCTTATCACCATAAAACAAGACAGAATGCTGAGATTAAAAGGACAGCATTTTTTTCTAGATGTGTTTAAAGTTGGAGATGTTCGTAATTATTCAGGAATAAATGCAATATAGTGTTATAGATATACATGAAGTTTATTGTCACAGTGACTCAGTAATTAAAACTTGTAATTAAGTTGAACCAAGTTAGTCAGAATTCAAGCTGTGATATCCTAGCAACACCAGAGTTATAGTGGAATAAAACAATGTGTTAGTTTCTCCAAGATTTTTTTTTGTTAAACGGCAAATTAAATCTTTCAGAATTTACATTTCTTCTGCTCATTATTTCAAGTTTGCAACCTTTCCATTAAATATTATCAGCAGAAAAATTTCTAAGCAATTATTGTAGAAAGATATTCTAAAAAAATTTTCTGTAAAATATCATTCCGTAAGTCATGCTTTCCCTAACATTAATGTGCTTTAAAATGGGATGATCAATATGGGCCATTTGAGCAACTTGATTGTAAAAGTTACTGTAATGAAAACTTTTATTATAGTTTGGGGTGATTTACTTGAGAGATATGTATGATACCTGGGAATATAAATATTACACATGAAATTTTATTTAAAATAGTATAAAATACTTTTATGAGAAAAATATTTATGGAGGAACTTCAAGCCAATAAAATTTCTCTTTTCTTTCTACCCCAAGTTCAAAGGAGAAAGACTTGAGTTGTTATAGATAAAGGTTTACGTAAGAAATCTCTTGGAAAGGTCAAGCTCTGTAAATTTGAATTCCAGAATACCCACTGGGAAATTTAAGTTCCAATAGACCCCAAATTCTAGACACTCAAAGTTAACAGATAAAACGCAGATTATGACCGGGTTGTCTTATCATAAAACATATGTCACTCTTTGTTAACAGTGGAAAAGAGTAATGCAAGAAATGTCAACTAAATCCCGTGGTGACCACTCCCAATTAAGTCTCCTTTTCCTATTTATTATTAGCAATAATAAAATTTGAGTATTCAGACAATGGCTTAACAAATGTCTAGAGAAAACAGAATTTAAACTTATAGTCTCAGAAAGTCAGAGGAGGAGTGACATACAAATATTTACAAAACCTACGCTTCATCCAAGATTCTTGTTTGTTCAGAGACAAGCAAGGCAAACAAAAGTACATCAGCCTTTGGAGACAAGATTTCATGGAGACTGCATTTTGATGCTGTTGTGAACTGACCACTAAACAAACCAACCCACATGCATTTAAAGTGGGATGGATTTTTCTTTGATATAATGAGGAAAACAGATATTCCAGGGTCACAGAATCATGCAAGACTGTAGTACTGCAGGACAGTTTGGACTGGCATGGACTCAGGAGGTCTCTAGTGTGACCCACAGCCCAGAGCAGGCTCAGTTGTGTGGTCAGATCAAGTTGCTCAGGGTTTAATCCCTCAGCACCACCTTCCTGGGCCTGACCCTGCTGCCTGGCTGTTCCCGTGAGAAAAAAGCTTTCCCAGTACTTCTTGAGGTTATACTCATGGTGAATGCACTTCCTGAAAATTGTTTGTTATTGCTTATTCAGCAATTGTTAGTTATGTTGTGTTATATTTAATTCTGCAGTGGATAGAGTCATGCATTATTTGCTCAGAATCTACTCAGAGGCAGAGTTAGGCTTTATTCTGTTGTTACCTCATGCTTAGGCAACACGGTAAACTTCCATAAGGACTCTTAATGTTTTCGCTTAGGGAGAATCCAACAATTTCAGGAGACTACGTCAAACTAGGAGAAGCAAATAGGTTTAATTATTTCTACTTTTCCAGCTGACAGGCTATGCTGAAATTGCTGTAGCAGGTATAAACCCATTCCAGTTGAAATACAGAGGTTAGCCTTACCCAGTGATACCAGATGAGACTTCTGCAAGTAAAACTATGATTTCTCTGCTTCTAGCAAGGAGGAGGCACGTTCCCCTGGCTCATAATATGGTGGAAGCACATGCTTAAGGTGGGATTTAGCTCAAGGCAGTATGTCCTACTGAGAAGAAAGGTGTGTTGCAGCACGCTCAGGCACTATTGTGTGACTGCAACCACATATGTCACTAGAAGCTCGTATGGACTTATCTCAGAAGTGGGATATGTGTATGAAGGACCAGGCCTTTTAGGAGAATATAGCTCAGCTCTGTTCTCTTTTTCTTCTGAAATGCAAGGACAAAGTCTGTCTGCACTTGTGATAGCAGAATGTTAATTTTGTCATAAGAAAAATAGGACAGAAGATAAACTATACCTCACATCTGTCTCTTTCAACCTGTTTTTTTTTTTTTTCGTTTGTTTGGTTTGGTTTTTTTTTTCAGGTCTTCAGTTCAGAGGGAATGAAACAATACTAAGCACTGGTTTCCTAACTACCACCCTTCTTCTAGGCACAATGCTCCTATTCTGAAAGATCAAAAAATAGCACTGAGAACCTGCTGGGCATGTTGCTAGGTGTCTGTGCCCCAACTCCCTACAAAATTTGGAGCTCAGATGTACACCTGATCAGTATTCACTGATTTTGATACTGCTGATCCAACCTGAACAAGGTGACAGAACCTGGGTTTATTGCAAAGATTGGTTGTGCTGACTAAAGAAGGTTCAAGCAATCATTTTAAATTCTGCATGCATAACAGGCAAAAGAGCTGCCTGCATTCTTCACCCTTTTTCTAGACTAGCAACTAGTTACTTATTCTGTATTTGTGATCTAAGATAGCAACAACTAACTGTAGCAAGATCTCCCCCTTGAATTAGTTTTCCTTGGCTTTAGAGAAACAGAAAAAAAAAATGAAAAAGACAGAAAAAGAATAAGAATTTGCTGTGCTGTTTTGGGAATTGTTGTGGTTTAACCCTGGTAGGCAGTAAACTCCATGCAGCTGCTTGCTCACTCCCTTCAGGGAGTCACAAATCCAAAATGTAGCAGGGTACGAGCTGCTATGAAGTCTATCCCAGAAAACCATTACGGGAGTATGAAAGGGAAATTATTTATTTCTTCATGAAGTTAAACTGATTTTTCATGCATCATCTAAGCCTTGATATTGGGAGCCAAAACTCCTGCTTCACTTCTTTCTCTCTGCTGTCCATGTTGTACAGATATATACTCTGCTCTGCCTTCCCACATCCCTACTCATTTTTTTTCCTGGGGGCAAAGAAATGAATCAGTGCTACACACAAGTTAATATTATCAAGGAAAAAAAGGACATGCAACTAATAAAAAAAGTTAATTGAGATATTTGCACCCCAGTTTGATTTCTCAGTGTTTCAGAGAACTTTTTCAATTTTTCAGTGAAGTAATGCTAATAATATTTAACATTGAAACAAATGCATTAGAAATAGGATGAAGACAATCTGAAACCCACCAAAAAATAAGGAATATCTTGATCTTAATTATGCTATTCAGATAGAGCAGAAATATATATATACATATATATATACTGAATTAAGGATCTTAACATAATGTTTACCACCATGCTAAGCATATTTACTGCAGATTTGAGTCATATGTTAGTGAAAGAGCAATACAATTAAAAAGCGTATAGACAACTAGAATTTGGACAGCAATAATAGTTTCCTTCCTTTCCTAATTTCCACTAAATCCTTACTAACTCATGCAGTCTTCTTTACATGTTCCTGTACCATTTCAGAACTGTGTCATTACAAAACAACTTCTTAATGCCTTCAGAATAATAAGCCATCAGAAGCTTTTATAAACTTAATGAATACTTCAATGATCATGATTACAGAACACTGGAAATCAAAAATATTAACTTCCTATTAAATGTTTGTCTCTAAAAGTTCTTTGTTATTAAATGCCTCAGATGTTGTTTTAAATTGCTCTAAGAAAGGCAAGACATGTAAGCTATTTTTTTTCTATTGTGGTACAGCTGACTTTACGGTTTAAAAGGGAAAGGTCCTTTTCTTCAAAACCTAAACACAGTGTCATTTTGTTTTTCATCAACCTGGGGACGAATAATATTTTTGAGATCATTAGTGTCTGAATTAATACTTAATTGACTTAAACAGAGCTTGGATTTGCCTGTTACTTTGTTGGCTTTCTTTTTTGCTTTTTGTATATTTTATTGTTTATTCTACATAATTTAAGCATCTCAGATGAAATCTATCGTTTTCGTTTGTAGACTGTTAATTCTACTTTGCTGCTAGTGGAAGTGGGAAGCAGAATAGAGGTGATGAAGAAAATATATGTGGACACAAGGCACTGCTTGAAACTTGTGAGGTTTTCCAAGTGGTTTTTGAGCTAAAAGAGCATGCCTTATGTTCTTTTATTTTCACTGTAGGATTTCTAACAAATTGACAACAAAAATAAATTTCTTCTTTGGAAACCTCACCAAGGTTGATGGGTGTGATTATTTCCGTTTAGTATAAATGCAGAAGTTAAGCAGCATAACCAAACTTCTGTGGTTAGTTAGAGTCAGAAATCATTATAAGGCTTATCACTGCTGCATGCCAGCATTATGGTCACTCGAAGACTGGTTTGAATGGACTAAAAACAAACAGAAGTGTTACCAGTGGAAAGCCTGCAGTCTTTCTCTGGATGTGCTTCAAATAAGAACAAGGGCAATGTTTTGCACATTGCTGAATCCTTTCCTCACTCCTGTCTAGACTTGGGACTGCTTACACTACCTTCCCTCCACCCAATGTGTGACAAAGCTTCTTAGCTTGAGCTGTTTGCCTCCGCTAAAGCAAAACCCTGTCTTAGGAGCTGGAAAACAGAGCTCCAATGAATCCACACTTGTAGAGAATGAAATTGAAAGACCAAAACTCTGGGTAAGCAGCAAGAGATGCTCACTTTTTCCTTCAATGTGCTCTATTCCTAGCACCAGCTTAGTATTTAAGACTTCTTTTTTTTTTTTTTTCTTTTTTTCTTGAAACTCATATAATAAGATAAAATAAAAATGAACGGAAATAATGGAATAAATTGTATTTTTACTGCCCCAACTGACCTACAGTATAATTTGCGTTGTCCTTCTTGGAGGAAAAGGATAGTTCCAAGTTAAGAAAGAGAGGTTGGATGTAGAAACATTTAGTAGTTTGCCATAAACCCTTCAACTCAGATTCACAAAATCTTTGTTGTAAAATAAAGCCTGAATTAGGCAGAGGCAACTAAACCAAAGAGGGAGTCAATTTCAGGGAAAAGAAAAATTAGTGGTGAATTAACCTTTAAATAAGCTTTAATTTGCATAAGCATACAAAGTTATCCTAACTATCTGAACCTTTAGGTAATCAGAGTGGAAGGGAAGAAAACTACTCCCTTCCCTCATGACTTCCACTAAATAATCTTATGTGTGGCAAAACTTTCTCTTCTCTTCTTCACTCAATAACAGACACAAAAGAATGGTTTACAGATATTTCTCTTTTAACTGTCACTTATCTCCCAGCTCCATTCCCCATCAGGGACTGCCGTCTTTGTTGAGCATGGGTACAAGTAACAACAGGTGCCTATAAAAGGGGAAGAAATCTATTCTTGTGCTTTTGCAACTGAACTACTTTCAAAGAGTTGGGCAATTCAATTACTGATTGCTTTGGCTCCTTAGGAAGGCTGTTAAGGGAAGGAAAAACAAGGTGAAGAAGAATGATGGCCTTCTCCTTGGCAAATAAATCTAGAAAAGCCCATAGGAATTGTTACCTGAAGTTTAGTGGGTTGACCTGTATGTCAAGTCAGAAATGTAATAAGCCTTAGGAAAGGCACTTTAATGCCTGAAACTTTGCTTGCATTCTCTAATGAGTGAGAATAGCCCACCTTCCATAACGGCACACAGTCAGCTCCACAAGTGAGTAGCCTGTTTTAGGTCCACCGCTGACACCCCCCAAAAAAAGAAAAGACCTATGATCCTTATAATTTACTTATTTGTGTTGGAATTGATGTTCCAAGGAGAAAGGCTCAATGCAATTTTGTACAGTTTAATGAAAGACCTTTTCTCCTTTTTACCTCTAAATTTTGCCAACATGTGTTTCATCCTGATGAATATGATGGGTACCATGGTTGAACATAGTACTTCAGTACCGGAGTCTATGATGCTAGTAATAAATGCCTACAGAATAACTTTATTACCTTGAATAAATCATAAATACATTGGGGGATTGGGGAGTGGGGAGTGACTGTTTATTCAAACTTATTCAAAAGTGAATTTCTTTCTCAACAGATATATTTTCACAACCCCTAAATTCTTCCACTAATCAGGACATCACCTTGAATTAAAAGTGTTAATACTGGTAAAGGAGTATTTACTGTTTTATAAGTTAAAATTGATCTATTTTTCTTGCTGTTAATTAAATGTGTAATTTTATTCAATTTTGTGTCAATATGTAAATTGACTGTTTCATTTATTTAACAAGTGATGAATAAATTCACACATTTAAAGTTACAATAAGTCTGTCTGATTGTTCCTTTACAGCACTTTCTTTGACTTAAAATACATGAAAATCTAAGTTTATTTTCTGATTAAAAAAATGCTTATGGTTTATGGTAATAAGATTTATGTTGAGCCCTAAATAGTGTGCATTTATTTTTTCAGATATGCTTTAAACTTCCTTGATTCCATCTAAGGAAGTTTTATTGCCTTTAATTCCATGTAAATCCCAATATAACAATCACTAACATTTCTCCATTTTGCAATTAATTTTTTTTTTTTTTTTTTTTTTTTTTTTTACTTCCAGTCACAGTACTTACTGTGAATCTGCTTAGGACTTGTTCTCTGTGGTTGGAAATGGTAGAAACCTCATTTCATCCATACTCATTGTAACCCAGATTTCATGTGCTGGCCAAGATCTTAACCCGAAGAAAATTCCTGGTGATTCAATTCTGCGGTTACCGACCTGCCATGATGATTTTATCAAATAGTAAGACTGACCTGTTTTTGTTTCACAAAACGATGTCAGACACACAAATGTTTAAAGTAATTTTATTAATGGCCTAGTAAAACTTGAATTTGGTCATTATTACACTATACCATGTTTACTGTTCTCGTTAAAATAACATTTTTTTTCATTTTGTAAGAGCAGAAGAGTAACTGTTTAAGATTACGTTTAGAGGAATTTGATTTTGTGGACAAACCTCAGATGATTTTGCTCACAGTAACTTGACAGCACAGGCTACAACAAGTTCAGGCATTTTACTTCTCTTGCAAGAATACTGTCATGGGAGACTGCAAGAAGACTGTGGGAAGTCCAGCCGATATAGAATGTATTAGACTGTAATTGCTGGAATTGTACTACTTATTTACCCTTAAATTTATCAAAAAGTCCCCTAAAAGCCCCCAAACCGAAACATCTGCAAAAAAGCTATAAAAAACCCCTGAGCTTCAGACTCTTCAACAAACGAAACTTCTAATAGATGAAACTGCTTAAATTTTGTTTTGAATCTGCAGAATAATATTTTCTTTTTTTTCTTCTTTATATATCATATAAATTCAATTAACTGATTAAGCCTTTAAAATATAGATTCCATAAGTATTTGAATAAATTTTATTTTACAGAACTGGAAGGCTCTTTATAAGTACAAAATCTTTAATTTCTTTATAACCAAAACTCCACATTAGCTGTATTTTCTCTATTCTCTTGTTTGAGATGTGGAATGACCAAAGGAATGTGAAGCCTTTTGGAGTGGAAAACAGATTCCTTTCAGATGTGTCCCTCTTAGAGAACTGCTAAAAACACCATCGTGTACTGGGCAAAATGCAAGACTCATGTTTTCCCCAGGAGAATAATAAAATAGCCTTATAAATTATTCATAATGAATAAACCTTCTGCTAGTGAAAGGAAATAGGAGGCACTTCTGTTTCATGAAATAAGGCTATTTTCCTAATAATATATAAGGAGAATACAAGGATCCAAAATACTGTAATCTCAACATGATTAGATTAATGCTGTTTTAACTTAACTTACATTAGATATACATGATCTTTTCAAAACCTTTGAAGGATGTGTGCTTATTGGTGCAGATATTCCTCAATATTTTACAGAGAGTTTACACCTGTTTCCACTGCAGTACAGTTTTTGAGTTGTTGTCATTTTCATTTCAACTGCAGGATAATAGCCATAGTGCATTGTACTCACAAAAAAAAATGCCCTCCTAAATTAGTCTGTGCAAGTGGCCACCATCTGTCATATGCTTGGTGTACTGAGACTGAAAACAGCCTCAGCATCCACCCTTCAACAGGCTACCTTAAATAGGATGAGAAAAGATCAGTGTAGTTTATAAGAGCAAACCAGCAACCATTAGAGCAGGTGTCATTTTCCTGATCTGGATACACTATGCGACAACAAGCTTATACCACCTTAACAGACTTATGTTTTTTCACTGGATGGCAAACACTAAAACTTCCCAATACACCTCAAACAAAATTAATTGTTCAACTTACCTTCACTGAATTTTTAAAAATAATGCTGTTTATCTCTCCAATGTAGTTCAGAGTTGACTGATAAATTTACCAGTGGCAGAAGTTAGGATAAATAATCGCTGCAGATACACAGTGGTAAGTATCTGAAAGTGGTAATTTCTTAATTATGCAGTTATTTCCAAAGCAGGGTATGTCAGTTGCTTCAGAGAAATCTAAAAGCTTCTCAAAAATTGCAATCATTGTAGGTCATCCCAAAAGATGTCTTAACAAGCAGATCAAGTCAGAGTCAACTCTTTTGTAAAGAGAAAAGGTTAAAGTATGACAGTACATAATATTGTTCAGTTGTACTTGCAAATGGAATGTATAATAACACTTTTGCTGCAGCAGTAGTCAAACAGGCCAAATACAACACGGCAAACAGAGATAAAGGAGAAAAAATGGCCTGTTTGCTGAGGTCCTACACCCCGGGTGTGACAACACTAGTTACAGAACTTTCATATCTTGCTTTTTTTCCAACTACTAGGCTCCATATATTGTACATGGGAAAGGAAAAGCTGATAATGAAAATTAGAAAATCCTCCATCCTCACTTTCTGTTTGTAGTTAGATCAAGCTAATATTAAAGGCAGAAATGATATATCTGAATCTTTATAGAAAATGCTACAGCTTAATAGGGTGAGTTCGTTTTTTAGCTGAATTTCTGTTATCACACTTGCAGGTCTGGATGTGAAATGACAGTGCCATTATTGTTATCACTGTTCTTTATCTGTTGAAGGACATTTGAGCTCAAGCAGTGCAAAACTTCTGTGACAAATTCCAAAACTTCTGTGACAAATTCCAATGCTGCAAACCTATTGCTCAGGGGGACCTGGGGGCACAGGGCAGACAGAGGTGGGGTTTGCCCACAACTCTGAGGAGTCCCTCTCCCAACCCTCCCCATCCCTCAATTCCCCCTCCTCTGCCCGACAGGGCAGGGGGTCTGCCCCCAGTTGTGGGGTATCGCCCTGGCACCTTTCCCTCTGGCACGCCAGGGAGTTGCTCCACCAGTCGATCTCCTGCTCACAGTCCCTGATGGCCCTCAGTCTCTCCAGCTCATCTTTCAGCTCGGCCACCATGGTGAGCAGATCTTCCACCGTCTTGCACCTCACACAAGTGGAATGTCCGCCGCCCTCCCCCGGCAGCAGCAGGCTCTGGCACTCACTGCAGCCAGAGGCCTGGGTAGCCCCAGCTTGGGTCGCCAGAGTCTTTCTGGGGGAAGCTCTCTGCCTGGTGGAGACCATGGCAAAAACAGTGGTCACAGACTACCAACAGATACGTAGGTCTCACAAGCGAGGAGGGGCAGAATTCCTGTGCCCTGCTGCACAGGAGTTTTACCTCTGCTCCTACGACAATTATCTAGTGAATAGGACAAGGGGCAATGGGTTCAAGCTGGAACATAGGAGGTTCCACTTGAATATGAAAAAAACTTATTTACGGTGAGGGTGACAGAGCACTGGAACAGGCTGCCCAGAGAGGTTGTGGGGTCTCCTTCTCTGGAGACATTCAAAGCCTGCCTGGATGCGTTCCTGTGTGATCTGATCTAGGTGTCCTGCTCCGGCAGGGGGATTGGACTAGATGATCTTTTGAGGTCCCTTCCAATCTCTAACATTCTGTGACTCTGTGAAATTCCAAAACCATAGTTAACTCACTTACCTACAGATTTTATTTAAAAAAAAAAAAAAAAAAAAAAGGTTTCTGCTACTCCTGTTGGTAAGTCTTTCTGAAGCTTAACCTTTTTAAGACTTTCTAGGAATATTAGACTAATCTTACTTATATTTTTCTCTTAAGAGTAATATTTTACCACAAACAGTATTTGTGATGTATTTTTCCCTTAGCACCATCTTTTGAAATACAGGCAAAACAAAATCCTTTGCCCTACACCATTACCCTCTGGACTAACCTGCCCCAGTTCCATCCTTCTTTGTTAACTAATCCAATGCTTGCAACTTAATCCCACTTTACTGTGAACATCTCTCGTTATTTCTGCCTCATTTCCTAAATTCTCCTCCTCCCTTGCCCAGGTTCCCTGTGTGAATTACCCCGATCCCTCAGCTCTTCAGCTGATGTTGTTCACTTTCAATTTAGTTCATATTCGTTCATATAAATGCACTGAATTAATGGCTACATACCAGAGTTTACTTTTTTTTTTTCTGTTTCTCGTCATCAAATCCCTAACTTTTATTATAAAAATTCACCAGAGTTCAAAGAAAACAAAAGTTAATTAAAAATTCTTCATTTACAGTTTTCAGCTTTCCAAAGAAAATAAGTTCCCCTCTCAAGTGTGGTCTTGAAAAATGATCTTTGTAAGCAACAATTTTGTTCAGGCTTCTAGTAGGAATGTACTTCTTTGGTGTTTAGAAGAACATAGGCATAAATCACCTCTTATTATATATACCATACAGCTCTAGCTTTAATTCCTTTTAAAATAATCTAATCGGAAAAAGAAGGTATTTCAAAATATTTATTAGAATAAGAATAATGGGTTTGCTTTCATCTTCACAGTCTTTTTGTTTCCTGTGAACATTTGTACTAGAGCCATTGGTCTTCAAAACCACTCCAAGAAAAGGCCAGTATGATGCAATTCTCATTCAGATGTGTCAGTGCAGATGTTTAAGACTAATACCTTCAAAGTTATAATAAAATCTCTTTCATCTTGCTACTACAGTTCAAACAGATTTGAGTTCCACACTGCAAGATAATAATGCCCTCTGATTTGTGATGCAAAAGAAGCCAGTGGTCTGTGATATTAACATGTGCAACAGGGAGTTACTGTGTTTTTATGAACAGCGTAAAAAATGAGTACTGGTGTAGCATTTAGTATTTCAGGTTACACAAGAGAGATAGTAAGTATAGTTAATTGTTGTCCCTTCCTACCTTTTTCTATGATTCCTAGTCTGCCTTGGGCCTTCTCTTATCATGAAGTAATGCCTTCTGTCTGACTTCAAGTATTGTCCACACCCAATCTTGCTTGAGCTTATATAAGCATTCATTTTAGATACTGGTATTTCTAAGACCAAGAGTTACAACTGTCAAAATGTAAAAATTAATATTTCTGACCAAATTACAGCATTTGTGGAAGGCAAGATACATCAACAGAAGATTCACTCCCAGAAGAAAGGTCATTGTGAGGACTACATGGATCAATCTTTGTTCTACTCTGTTTTGGAACTTCTGGAAAACTGAATTTCAATTTTGCAGATGTAATGTTGAAACAACTAGTTATTTTGTGTGAAGAATGCAGACTCTAAAGGTCCCACACTGAAGACATTCCAAACAAATGCTGCATTTTGTCTTGTGCATTAGGACTAAGTTCTAAGAAAAAATGGTGAAAAAGTCTGGGAATATGTTTATAAGAAAACAGAGTAAACCAAAGGGAAATAAATGCATTGTGCTGAAACCTGACTTCTTTCTTCATATACAGTAAGTTTTATTTCATGCAACATAAATTTTTTCCATCAGTATTTCAGAGACAACAACATATGAAAGCACTCTTCCTTGGGGAAGATCTGAGTTAGGATATTGTGGGCTCCTTAATTAGACAGGTATCAAAAATCAGAAGACAGTTTCCTTCCAGCTCTCAAAACCAATAATTATTTCAAAATTGTGAGAGGGTTGGAATGATAAAATAGACTAAAAACTTTACAGTAAGTTTTACTATCCTGTGATACACACAGTAGCTCCCATCTGTGCTGCGTTTTGCCAAATGACCATTATCACAAACAGATCTGTCTATGTCAATTGGAATGAAAATCTTCATCTCACTGAAAATGCTCTATGCCTTTTGTTTTTCAGTCCCAAAATCTTAGCATCTCTGTATTAATTCATTTTCCATTAATTTTTATGACTGACAAAGTAGAGAGATTTCTGTTTTGGGAGACCTTCCTGGTGTGGATGTGGTTATGAAAATGCGCTAACTAAAACAAAATTAGAACTCCCCTCATTTCTCTTTTACTGTTTATTTTCATTGCAAATAGAAATTGACCTGATTTTGTTCTTACTTCATTATTTTAAATGGTTCAATTAATATCCACATGCAAAGAAATTTAATCGATTTGAAATAACTTACAAGGAAACTATATTGATGAATTTATGAACCACTTGTGTAAAAAAAATTACACTAGTCTCTGCTCAAAATACAATAATTTTTTTGGTTGGGGATTTTTGCTTCTTTAGGTTGTTTTTGCGGCTTTTCAAAAAATGATCTGGTGGAGAGCACTGCAGGAATATGTAATTCTCAGAAGTTAAACATACAAAACTGACTCATTTTTGAGAAAAATCTATATAATTCAAATTTGAAATTGTTCAGATTATAACGATCACTTTTATTCTCAGAGTGCCCCTCCCCTATCTATTTATATTAAACCTATTAAAATAGATACACATGAAACCTACTAAATGTAGGTAAAATGTCTGGTAAAATATTTTCGTCCTGTTTTCTACATTTTGTAGAATCACAAAAACAATGAGATTAGCAGGCACTCCTTGAGGTCTCTTGTCCAACCGCAGTGCTCAAGCAGGGTCTTCTATGGAAGATTGCTGAGAACTGTGCCCAGTCCGGTGCTGAATATCTCCAAGGATGGAGACCCCACAGCCTCCTCGGCTGATAGATTCTGTTTCTTTAACTACCTTGTTAGAACTATTCTTAAAATGTAGAGTCATTTTTACATACTAATTATATTTTTTATATAGTTATTTAATTAAAAAATATTCATGCTAAGGAAAATTGAATTATAAAAGTAACAAGACTGCCAAAGATTACATTGCAAATTTCAATATTTTTTTACCTTGATGAAATACTTTGATATCGATAAGATGGTCTGTTTTTCCTCTCTAAGAAAACTGCTTTTATCTTCATAAATGTGAATAAGCAAAACAGCTTTCACAGTTACAATTACTGTTACAGAATTGTGCACAAATAACACGTTTAATGAAATATACCTTTTTAGTTCATTCGGACTATTTTTTTCCCTTATTCTTAAATCTATGTATTACTTCATTCATTTTTCTTGCTTTAAACCCCCTTGTCATTTTCAAAGCTCTCCATAGCAACACACTACCTTCATTTTGATGCTTATCCTTTACTCTCCAGTCTACACAAGTTTTGCTTTAATTTCAGGGTTTTCTTCACAGTCCAACATGCTCAAAACAACTTCCCAGATAATCTTCTTTATTCTTCCCTTCATTCATTCTTGTAAACACTTCCAGAAACCTACTTATTCTAGAAAAAAACTTCAGTTATACTGGTGTAAGTATTATGGTATAGCTAATGTTTCGGAATGGTATTTGTCAATGTCATCAATGTTCATCTGAACACTTGAATTTTCATAAACTGTTACATGCTCCTTTTGTAATTATGATGCATAAATATTCTTGCTACAGAAATCAGCAAAGGAATGGTTTCGGAATATGTGAATTTATGGCAGACTTGCATTAAATTTCAGAATTCTCAATGCTTAGATGTAGAAGGATGCTCAAATGCTATTGAAATATTTAATGATTTTGAATAGATGTATCTTCACATAAAGACTCCAAGGTTAGGAAGTTTTGTCCCCATATTGCACCTAGGAAACCGGAACACATTAGCTAAATCTACATTTCTAAGCAGGACAGTATCAAGGACTTTTCTGTCTGTGAAGCTGTATGGTGAGAAGGCCATATCTGCACTAGTCTTGGGTGTCTTCTAGGCCTTGGTGACCTAACAAGCATAAGATTTAATGATTGACTTTGTGTGTTTTTCCAAAGTTTCTGAAATAGAGTGAGGCCACACAGCAGCCCTTCAGAGCAGTATAAAATGTGTATGCATTACATTCATGGAGGCACAGAGGCACACAAAGACTTTTGGATTAAAATTACAGGACTGAAGAGGATGGAAAAGACTAAAATGGATTTGGACTAATCCATTCTACTTATTATTAATAGTCCCTGGCTTGTGCCTGTAAGCATGTGGTTGGACAAACCTTGCTGAGGATCTAGTTAAAATCATATGGCAAATTAGATGACTAGTGAATAAATTTGTTCTTTGATCTTATTTTACCTGTATTAAAGAAATAGCAAGTGTGTTGCTAGGCTAAGAGGAAATCTGTGGCAAAGCAAAGAACTTAATTTATATTTTCCAAACCTTGAATAAAAGTCTTAAAGGTGTCCTCAAAATCTTACCTCTGGCTTAACTGCAGACTCCTGGTTCTGAGATGGCATGGAAAAAACTCAAATACAGATGATGCTTAGGAAATACTCATCTTAGGAGCGTGAGCAGAAGTGCTTCAAGTTCCATATATAAAGTTGCTAGAAACAAAGTTAATTCCATTTATGGTGCAAAGAAAAAACATACCACGTTCATCATGTTTCTTCGGGGTAACTGAAGTGAGTAATGTGGGCAAAGTAATGGCACTTAGTTGAAGCTTGGATTCTGTTGGGAAGTCTTGCAAGAACAGCTGTATTTGCAAATCTTAGCAAAACATGCCAGTCAGTCCTGGCAGTGAAAGAAGGAGATCTTAGTATGTTGCTGAAAATAAAAATTGCTTTTTGATTCAGGTGGCTTATCCAGGTCCAAACAGCTCAATGCATTATTCTGGTTTGCATGCAACCACCTCTGTAGTGTTGTTGCCAATTTTCCACCACACTTCCCTGGTCCTATACTAACTGTGGGGTTCAGAGTACAATAAATTGCATGCAACTGGATGCTCAATCAATGTTTGTGGTAATAGCTCAGAATTTGATGTTCTGAAGGTACACTACAAGACTTAACTTACAAATAAGTATTTTTAAAACATTGTAGATGCAAGGGGTGTTTCTTTTTAGGTGTTTCTTCTTATTTAATTAGTTTGGTACTCTTTTATGTCTACTTTTGGTTTGACAGTATGTCAACTAGTTGCATAATGGAAGACCAGAGACTTTCTGAGAGACCAGAAAATAAAGATAAAAAGTTGTGGGGGGGTTTCAAAGTAAATTGTCGTTCTTGTGCTTGGTTCTGTAAGTGATTAATAGAAAAGAGCAAGTTCTTTCTGTACAATAGCTTCTGAATGGCTAGTTGGTAGGCAGTAACCACAAATACATAAGAGATTCACTCGGCAATAAAGTAGCATGTTCCTTTTGTGATTGTTACAATACAGAAGAAATCTGGTTATATATGCAAGCAATAAGAAAACCTAAAATGCATTTGACAGCAAATAACTGCTGTGCTAATCTCTCACACGACCCTATGATTTCACTTTCTACTGTGTTGCAATTCATAAGCAAATCACTCTAAAGAGTGAAAATTATTTTGTATTAAGTTTTACCAGTTAAAATAAACTTTTGGACACATAAAAAACTCACCCTTCTTTGGTCTACAAAGTCAGCAGTGTAAATATTACCAGTGCATTTCCAATTACCTGAAATGTGTTAAACTTTAGTTAATGTTAATTTCCACTACTTTGCCTCTTAATCGTGCTTGGTATCCAGCTACAGGTGAAATGGGATTGCTACTACAAAGCATGATTTTATATTGTGGAGGTGCTGTAAAATCCAGTCCAGATATCACTGTACACCAGCAGAGCTATGGAGTTGTTCCAGGTTACTCACAAATGACAGCAACTCACTGCCAGAAACAGAATCTCCAGAAATGTGGGCAATTGCTTTCCACATTTTTTCTGTTTCTTACAATTCAAAATGGACCATGGTATAAGGTAGCACGTGTATCACTGAAATGGGAGAAATTATGTTAATATACCCTTAATCATTACCAGGTTTTCAGGACTTAGTGTTTGAATCCAGATGGTATGATATGATTAGAGAGTGAGTCCATTTTTTCTTTGAACTCTTTACTAACTCTTATCTGGGAAAAAAAAATATGTACTGGTGAATCTTTTGGAGAAATATGCTGGGGGAAATCCAGCTTTTCATAGAGGCTAGATGTACTCCATGTGCTACAAAGGAAGCAGCAGCAGGCCTAATCTCTGGACCTAGAAACCAGAATCCCACTTGCCTTTGTACAAATCACTTGCACTCTTGTCCCAGCATAATTGTAACAGGAACCTGTGCCTTGCCCAAGTACCACTTGCTGCATTCAGGGTTGCGGGTTTTTTTATGTTTGTGGTTTAGCATGCTGACAGAGGAAGGTTGTCAATTTTTCACTTGCAATGGTTCTGTGGATACTTCTGTATTTTAAAACTGACATTTGCATTGTTTATTTCTTTGTGAAGGTCCTTGCTGTTCAGGCAGTAGACAGTTATTTATGTGTTGGGCAGTCCTAAGATGCATAAAGCAAGTAAAGCTGCTTGGCTTGTTCACTCACTGAGTGACGGAGACCGCTGCTATGCAACAGGCAGCTTCAGTCAGAAAGCTTCAGTGATGCCCCAGTGCTGAAGCAATTTCCCTGTCATGCATCCAGGTTGTGGATTTCTCATGAGCTATGATTGATACCTGGTTATATGCCACCACCTTAGTCACCTTCGACGTGTGGCTGTGGTTGTTTCTTGAAGAACTTAACAAAATGAGGACACAATTAGATAGAGTGGAAAGCTTAAACTTTGGGTTTATGGAACCGAGCAGGAATTTATTCTGTGTTAAGAAAATGTTAGTTAGAAAGAACACAGTACTCATCAAATACAATAAGAATCTGTCTTTCTGGGGTACTTGAAGAAGGTTCTTTTAGAGAAAAATAGCTATGGTAGTCATACCCTGCACATCTTTAATGTCTTGTCTGCCTTTTTTCCAAGTCTGTGTGAAGGACTCCCTTTCTGTGTAGTTACAGTGACACGGATATTGTCCAACATAGCTAATTATTCTAAGAATCTGGAAATTTTGGCGACTCTCTTGTTTGTATGCTAAGCACTTTCTCCTATCCCTTGTACATTAACATGTTATAAACATTAAGTGTATGATAGCTAAACCTTCATAAAAATATGGTGTAAGCAGCTGTTGTGATCCCCTTTGGATAAGCAAGGAAGCTGAAATACATTCATTGTAAGAGCACTTTAAAGGCATAAAGAAGTGTTAAATCTTGAAAGCAATTTTAAAAGAGCTCACATTCCGGAAGCATGTCACATATTCATGATATTTTAGATTTTTAGATATTTAGTGCAAATTAATGGGTGATCCTTAAGAGGTTTAGGGAGCTACAGCTCCTTCCCCTTCTTTTTGTAAGCAACAATTCCTTAAGGAAAAAACATAAAATATTTTCAATGTGACCAAATAGTTCTTATGAAATATTTATTTCAAAATATTCGGCAGTCAGATCCCAACATCATCTGCTTGATTTCATCCTGCAGATTTCCTATACCACAGCCTAGCTATTTCTATTTCAATCTGCTCTGACTGTCACAGCGTTTTTGAGCTTTCAATCTGAGACAGTGATTTACCATTCTGAAGACTGGTCTGCCTACAAGAATTTCATGTACCTAATCTCTATTCAGAATTACTTTTTTAGGCCTGCTGCTTTACCTGCAACTTGACAAGGGGCCATGGTGGAAGCTGGGCCTTTGACATGCTCTAGTTTATTTTGGTACAGTATAGCAATGGTGAAAAATAATGAAGGATGGAAGTTGTATGGACAATACATCTGATTTCAAACCAAGATTAACAAAATGGATTTACTTGTGCTATTATTAAAATTATTTTGCAAGTTTGGAACAGCTTTTTGATTTTTAAAACAAATGTTTACCTTGTGCTTTGTGCAAAGCTCCTGGAAAATTCTGTGATTTTTTGAAAATAAGGGCCAATACTTTTCTTTCAGCAAATGGCCATTTAGAGTTACAGGAATTCCCCAAAGAAAATAATGTATTTTCAGAAGATAGTGCAGACCGTGGGAAGGTATATTCAATTAGTGCAAGCAATGCACTTCTGTATTGATAGGGCCTAGGTGTCTCTGGATAAGCATACTACAAAATGAAAAATCTGAGGTTGATGAAATATGAAGGGATTTGCAGGCAGGAAATAAAGCTGCCCAGAAAGACACTAGTGCACTTGAACAGTTTCTAGGAGACTTTTGAAATAAACAGCAGCAGCAGCAGCAAAGATCAAAGCAACATGTACTTTAATGTTCTAGCATTTGCATAAATTTTGTTGATGTCTAAACTTTAGTCTGATAGCTCTGAATTCAGCATAAATGTGTAAGGTGTGTGTGTGGGTAATTTCAGAGAGATTATGTGGACGCCAGAGAATTAGAGACTGCATGAAATCCTTTGGACCCTGAAGTATAAGTTCAAAGTGGTCTTTCAAAAGAGCATTACACAAATATGCAAGACAAAACTTGGAAAATAGTTCAGAGACTTTGAGAAGCAGTTTTAGTCCAGTTTTCTGATCATTCAGTCCTCTGTACCTGACTGTCTTCAGTCTCTGCACCCTGAGTACTTCCAGTTTTTGTGAAAGTATCCTTAACTGTGCCAGCCTGGACAGAAGTCCCTTTTGTCAAAGAATTGTCAATGATGTCACTTTGTTTTTCTGACTACTGCTGGAGTACTTTACGATGAATGTGGCACAAAACAATACATTGTACTAAGAGAAAGATGAGATTAAATGTCATAACTTGTTAAGGCAAATTAAAAGCATAAAATTGGCTTTCTCCAGCTTTTGCAAGTGAAACAAAGGAGGCACATATAAAATGAGTATTATACACATTCACACAGACAGAGCTTTTCCATCTCAGAAAGCACGGATTTCTCTTGCAACATTAGTGCTGTGGCAGCATCACCTCTAACAGCAACTAATGTATTGTCTTCTACAGGTGACAATCAAGTGAGGGGAAGAAAAAAGTAGTATAAAAATGTTGGTTTTCAAAAGACAAGATTAGGTTAAGCATTGCATGAGCCTTCTTCTTATCCTACTGGTCCTGTCAGACCACACCTGGAGTACTGCATCCAGCTCTGGAGTCCTCAGCACAGGAAGGACATGGATGTCTTGGAGCGGGTCAGAGGGGAGCCACAGAAACAATCAGGGCTGGAGCACCTCCCATATGAGGACAGGCTGAGAGAGTTGGTCTTGTTCAGACTGGAGAAGAGAAGGCTCTAGAGGGACCTTAGAGCAGCCTTCCAGTGCCTGAAGGGGGCCTACAGGAGAGATGGGGAGGCATTCTTTGTCAGGGAGTGTAGTGGTAGGATGAGGAGTAATGGTTTTAAGCTGAAAGAGGGCAGATTTAAATTAGATATAAGGAAGAAATTTTTTTCCTGTGAGGGTGGTGAGGCACTGGAACAGGTTGCCCAGAGCAGCTGTGGATGCCCCATCCCTGGAAGTGTTCAAGGCAAGGCTGGATGACTCTTTGAGCAACCCGATGTAGTGGAAGGTATCCCTACCCATGGCACGGGGATCGGAAACAGATGATCTTTAAGGTTCTTTTCAACCCAAACCATTCTATGATTCTGTGATTCTATGAATAGTTAGGCTGGCTCATCACACAGATCTCCAGATAGTTGAGAGAAACAATGGAGAGTGACAAAGAGACCAAAGGGCATCCGCTAAATCATATACGCAAGGTTTGGGACTTCATAACAAGGTCAGCTCTATCAGTCACTGTGTACCACAGAGCAGTGCTTCGTTTTTAAAGAAATTGACCTAGTTTCAGCTAGGACAGAGTTAACTTTCTTTGTAGTAGCCAGCGTGAGGCTATGTGTTGGTTTTGTGCTGAGAAGGTGGCTGATAGCATACCGATGTTTATAGTTGCTGCCAGGACAAACAAGGACTTCTCTTCACCTTCTCTGCTGTGCCAGTGTCTGCGGGTACAGGAGGGCTGGGAGGGAGCATAGCTCCAATTCCTAGCCTAGGACTCTGCCTTAGGTTTATGGTTGAGACCCAAATTTGACAGTAGTCTATTCCATATCATGCATGTCATGCCCTGTATATAGATGAGAATCTGTCCAGACATGCTCTAGCCCCAGGTCATATCTCTCCAGTTCAGCTCTCCCGTGGGGTCTTCACTTTCTTCGGGTCTCCCCTTTCTCTCGCAGTCAACCAGGTATATAGATAAGGAACTGTCTGGAAGTTCACCCTCTCTTTGTATCTTCTCTCTCCCTCTCGTTCAGCTATCAGTCTCTTGGATGCTCCAGCTCTTATCTCTGTTCAGGGATTGTGTTTTCAGGACTCCCCCTACTCTTGGACCGTTAGCTGGGAATGAGCAGAGTCTTGGTCACTGGGTGGTGAGCAGTTGCAGTGTGTATCACTCATTTATATATTTGTATTTTTGTATATTTGTATATTTGCAATTTAAATTATGTTATTATCTTCACTATTTTCAATTTTATTATAGTTTAGTTATTAAATTGTTCTTATCTGAACTCACAAGTCTTGTCTCCCTGTACCCCTTTAATTCCCTCCTTCATCCCTTGGAGGGGGGGAGGGTGAGTGAGCAGCTATGTGGTGTTTTGCTGCTACATGAGTGGTGGTTCAAGTACCACAATGCCTTATTATCTTTAAAAATGTATTACAGCTCTTGTCACTATACCTTCCAGACCACATCTATGATAAACTTGGTGACTAAGTTGTGACAATGTATCATTGTTTGCCACAGGTGTGAGGCTTCATCAAAATACACAGTGATGGTTGGCTGGATTGTGGGATTCAGGATCTCTTTTAAGTTGCAGAGTGCCATGTCTTCACACACTATAGCTGAGATTACTTATTCAGACGATATATATTTTCTGTGTCATTATTCTTCAATCTTCTTTTCACTCAAACTCTTAGTTTGTTACTCATTATTAAAAGTTTTGCCCACTTTTTTTCCACGTTTAGTAAAGCACTGGCTTTGTTAGCAATGTGAGTTTAAGATAGTAGGAAATGGACTACATCACTGTAGTCCATTGTTTTTATTTTCCCTTGTTTATTTATTTTTTTAAAAAGTTTATTTTTTTCCAGAGGTAAAAAGTCAGTCCAGAATAGCTACTAACCATATAAATAACTCAGCCAAAAAGTAAGATATGTGGACTCTAAAGCACCTGTCTTAAATAGTGTTCAACTTCAATAATTCTTATCTGTCAAATAGCCTAGGAAGAAGAAATGCTCTTGTTCCTGAAGTTCTAAACTCATTTTAATTCATGAGGTTCCAAGAAAAAAAAAAAAAAACAACAAAAAAAACCCATCAAATGTTAATCTTTTTGCTGCACCTTGTCCAGGAATTGAAAAGGACAAAGCTGAAATGTACTTGTTTTATAGAGTTCATATTTGGTGCTACTTATATTTTAGATCATAAGTTTCAAGGTTCAGTCACTTGCAAAATGAATGATCATGTTTTGAAAGACAAAGGTACTGTGATAACCAAGATAACTGCCAAGGCCAGTTCGTTGGCAATGTGAGGAAGAGTTACCACCAATCCTAGTTCAGCCTCACACCCAGGAAACTACCTAGTATGCCATTTATATTTTCCAGACAAGCAATTTGTCTCGTGTTTTCAGCATCAAGTATAATTTATTATTTGATTTTTTTTTTTCACAGAAAGGAAAGGAATGTTAAGAGACTTAAAGTACATGGCAGAAATTTTGTCCATAACTTGTACTCTCGTAAAGTGTAGGTGTTCACATATTCACGAGTACTTTAGATTTGATGCTAAACAAATGGGGAAAATTAACTCGTCTAGCTGACATATTTTAAAAAAGAAGTTTTTTTCCCTTGAAGATGAAGGTAAAATATTTTCCTCAAGTAAGCCTGTTAGTTTCAGTAATTCACTGGCAAAAGATAAAAAGATACCACAAGCAGGCAGTGAGGTTGAGAGAGGGACACTAGGACTCAATGCTAGTGTGAACTGCAAACCTTAAGAGAAACGCAATTCACAGCATTATCATAGCTATGGATTGTGACTGGATTTTTAATCTCTGCTATTAGTCCAATGGGAAAATTCATTTCACAGGGAACATAGTTTCTGACTGAAAGGAGTGTGCAAACATACTACCTGAGTAATAATGGGAATAGGATATAGGAGTCAAAGTCAGTTATGATTTGGGACAACTTCATTTGCTTATAGTGATGGGTTACTCACTACTTTTTCTGAGAAGTGTTTTATGCTGGATAGGTTTGAACTGATAATTTTTATTTTTAATGTCTGTTGACTTTAATATGCTTCTCTGATACATAGAATTTTATTTTTTTCTAAGCAGAAATGTAATCCAAAGCAAAGGAAAAAAAACTAAACCCAACCAGCAGTATGTTGTGGTTTTGAACCACTGGTTAGCAAAACCCACAACAACCTCTTGCTCACCCTCCCCCCACCCTCCTGGGGATGGGGGAGAGAATTAAAGTGGTAAAGGGAAAAGAGACTCACGGGTTGATATAAGAACAATTTAATAACTAAACTACAATAAAAATGAAAATAATAATGATAATAACAGTATTATACACGAATATACAAATGAGTTATGCACAGTGAAACTGCTCACTACTTAATGACCAAGGCTCAGCCTCTTCCAGTTTAGTGATCCTGGAGCAGAGAGAGTCGCAAAACCGCAATCCCTGAATGCAGATAAGAGCCTGAACATCCAAGACTGAGAGCTGACTGAAACAATCAGATGACCTTGAGAGAGGAGCAACCCAGAGAGAAACAGCCTGGAGGGAGATGACATGGAGCAAGAACAAACTTCCAGACAGATCCTCATCTATATATCTATATATATGCATATATATATATTAGGCATGACATGCATGATATGGAATATACCATCGGCCAGTTTGGGTCTCAGTCCTAAACCTCAGGTTGAATCCTAGGCTAGGAATTGGGGCTGTGTTCCCTCCCAGCTTCTCCTGCACCTGTAGACACTGGCACAGCAGAGAAGCTGAAAAGTCCTTGACTATCCTGCAGCAATTATAAATATCAGTATGCTATCAGCCTTCTCCTCAGCACAAATGCAAAACATACCCTCATACTAGCTACTGCAAGGAAAGTTATCTGTCCCAGTTGAAACTAGGACACAGCAATATTGTAAAGCTGAAGTTCGAGATGCAGCTCCAAGTGGAGTGGCCACAAACAGCTACCCACACAGATAATTTGTGTTTCTGTATTCAAATAATGGCTTAAGTACAAGAATTCAGCAACCATGAAAGACATTTAGGAGGAAGGTGTGGGGAGATAGCTATTCTAATCTTTCGAGTGGGGCATTTGACATTGTGTGGGCTGTCTCCATCAAAACTGGAAGTCACATACCCCTCTAGTTACAGAAGGAAAGGTAGGTGGTGGGGAGGACTCTGCATGACCCATCCATATAAACCCAGAAAACCCTGTTATGGTTTAGCTAGGATTGCTGATTTTTCCCCACTTGTTTCCAGCCTCTTTACCTAGAGTGGTAAGAGTGGCTTGGAACTCTTGTGCCTCTTCCAGTCCTCCATGCAGGACTTCCAGACTAGGCAGTAATCTGGCTTCATTACCCCCGTTTTTCTGCTTTTCCGGACTGCAACTATAACAAAGTTGTCAGTTAGTCCCCCCCTGCTCACTGACCAACAGAAACTTGACACAGACAATAAAGAGAAGGCAGCTGACAGAGAAAATCAGAAGACGGAGAGAACATCTTATTGCGCTGATAACTTTGCTTTTTCTTTTTAGTGAAAAACTGTTAGGAAGAAATAGCAAGGGCAAGATACACAGCTGCAGCAAATCCAGCTGCTCTGTGTTGCCACTACTTAACTATTTATTCTCCTGTCCGGACCAGTTATCTGAATAAACTTTCAAAAGATTTAATCTTTCAGGAGAACTATGACAGAATACTAGCAAGATCCCTACTGTGACGGATAGCTAAAGGACATATAGTATAAAATGCACAGATAAGACTAGGGGAAAAACAAAACAAAACAAAAATCAAAACTATGATGGAGCAGTTCTTCAGTCTTCAAATAAGCTTACACATTCAGTTAGGCTACTGTTAAACAGAGCAGAACATGGTTTGTATATAGACTTCCATAATACATGCTACAGACTGTGAACATCGGGACTGTTACATGCAGATTCAGCTGGGACCAAGCTGGCTGTCTCTTCCCGAGGTGGCAGTGATAAAGATATAAACTGTTAAATTTTATACTTTGGATCAGTACCTCTTCTCAACTAATATTGAATGCCAGTATGAACAATGGCTGATGTAGCTCTACATAGCTTGGTGAATATATTTGGCACAGCTGTTCTGTTTTTCAGTTGCCTTTCAACTTTTTTTTTTTTTCTTCTTTACTGATAGAAGTTAGTTTTAGGAACTCTTATTTAAGAACAGATACACAGGCAGAGTGATGAAATGGCAAGGTGGGAGCTGTAATCACTGAAATACAGAGCCATACAGAAATACACTGAAATATTTAAATGGTGCCCATTTAGGAACTAGAGAGTGTAAAATTTAAAATATTAAATAAAAAGATCAAACAACCCATGGCAAAGCACTGAAATAAAAAAAATATTACTCCTTCCTGGTCATCTCTATTTCTTCATGGACTGCTGAACACCCGATGTCTAACATTCGTGTTACTTTCTAAGTCTCTATGAGTAGAATAAATTAGGCTTAAATTCTATGAACATACTCTAATATATTTTCTTTATGTCTTGTTTTCATCAGAGCTAACTGGGAAATTATTTTTCTTTAAACATATCTTGGGGTGAAAAAAAAGGATAATAAAAAGTAATGGTTGAAAAAAAGTTATTTTAATACTTGTGGTTACATAAAAACCAATGAGAAAGAGTTAAAAATCAAAGTCAATTTAAAACCTGATCCTGACTGTACTCGATATCATTTGAATATTCTTCCTTAAGTGATAAATAAATAATAGTGAGATTTTATAAAGTGATTCAAGAAGATGGGAGTATTCATAATTCCCATTATACAAATCAGCAAACTGAGGGAAAGGATGCACATTGTACTGTCCAAAGTTACTGAGCGGGTCACAGATGAAACCTAGACTTTTAATGCTTCAGATTTTTCCACTATTTGTACTATACACTGGTTTAATATTTCTCGTGGATACCAATGTGTCATCCTAACATCAGTGTTAAAATACTAAATTAAAAATAAGCAGCACAAATTTCAAAACTGCAGGGTTTTTTTTTTTAATCTAGTGACTAGCGACATATTCATGGTATTGCTACACAAAGACAATATGTTCATTATATGAACTTTGACAATTAAACCAAAAACAAAAGTGTTAGTTTAATAATGTCACCCATACTTGTGCGGGTGTCCTGTGTCATGTAACTGTTGTAAAAGTGAAATAGTGTCTGCCTCCTGGGGTTCTGTGATGTATATTTGATGAGCAAACATTCAGTTTAGACACGGAGATGACATGTTGGACGGATCACAGCACAAGCTGTTATTTGTCCATATTTTTCCTTCAAAAAGACTGTGGAACTTGCTGTCTCATGTTTTGCTTTCTTAGCAAAAACAACCTTGATAGGAATCTGGGCACAAATATTCTGGTTTCATCAGGCACCCAGGCGCCAGTTATGCCAAACAGCTCACTCTCTTCCGTGGTGCATCTCTGTGTCTAGCCAGGATCACAGAAAGGTATCTACAGTCAACAAGAGCTTTGGCTTTCTTTTTTTTTTTTTTTTTTTTTTTTTTTTTTAGTAAAATTTGCCCCTCTTTTAAATTTGTGTTTTTTTTTTTTTTTTTTTTTTTTTTTTTTTTCAGTGTAATTTGCTCCTCGTCTAGAATTTACATGAGTGTGTGGTACATGTGTTTCTCTTTAGGCTAAATCTGACGTTTTCTGGAATTAAAGAAGCCGTATGCATTCTCTCCAGGAGATTTCATTTGTTTTCAGTGTTCCCCAAGTTTCTGTTCATGAAAATGTAATAAAAATGTAGAGTTAATTCTACATTTTCCTTGATATGTGAGAAAATTTACCTTTTTTGAAAATGTCAGTATTTTTATAAAGGTAACACATGGCTTGTCCTGTTCTCTGGGTTTCAGATGAATGAATCCATGTGTTAAAGTCATTTCCCAATTGTGTGGGAAAACACAACCTTTGATGACTCTGATTATCAGAGTGGTTATAAACCCAATCATCCTTCTCTTTCACTTTCCTCTGTAATAGCTGCAATTCTTAAGATGTGAACATCGTGACCTGTTTTCCAGGTCTTCAGTTTTATTATCAAAATAGTGTAATCTTCTCTGAATCACTTGAAAAATCTCACTTGGAAGAAATGGTAAAGTCTTTCACAAAGTGTGTTGATTTTTCAGTGTTTTACAGTTTCCTGAAGTTACTTTTTTTCTGATTTCAAGAGTAAAATATTAGTGATCTGTAGTAATTTGTGCCAGATACACGTACTTCAGGGGGAAATTCCAAGACTTAGATTCTTAGGGAAGAAGAAATAATTATCCTCACCTAGGTTGACCATCTGTAACACATAAGCCAAAGAAGAGTAAGTCTTGCAGTAAGACAATATGTTTTTCTGTCCACACTCCAGCAAGACCCATCCCTTATTTAAAGATTCAAGTGTGAGAAAAGAGGAATTTACTTTAGGGTTTAGTTTCAAGTTTCAGGACTTAAATATTAGTCATCTGCAGTAGCTAATGTAACTCTAGGAAAAAAATATCAGATTTTAAGGGCAGAAGAATAAGTGATCCCCATTGAGACTCGTCTCATAAAATGCACAGTAAAGACCAGCAATTCTTGCATTAAGAACAAGAATTTTCTTCTGTTTTATGTGGGTTTGGACTTCTAACCATAATGTGGCTTTTAATCCATTTAAAAAAAAATATTAAAAACTCTGAATGTCTTTTACAAAGTTATATCAATACATCTGAAATGATAATTCAAGCTTTCCAGTTTGTTTGATAAGAGGATGTGAGAAGTGTTAACCTAGATCATGTAACTGGACATAGGTTTCCTTCACTATATTATCAGCACTACATTATTTTACTTTTCATTAGACTGGCTGTATGCTGCAAATTGTAAGGCTGTTTTTCTGTTTAAATTCATGTTTTACATTTGCACTTTTCTGACCTCTGGAATTTCCCGGAGTTCTGGGATTCTGCACGTGAAGTCCTACAAATTTCTAAGTAGCATTTGTCCCTTTGGTGTGTATTGCTGGATATGACCTGTTCTATGAGAAATGCAGGAAATTGCTAAGCTCTGGCATTTTTATCATGCATGTTATTTATTTTCTGCCCATCTTAAGTGTTACGGACTCTTCACTATTGACACGCCTTGAAGTACAGGTAATGGCTTCTCTTTATAGTTTAACCAGAAAGAAGAGGCTGAAGTCAGAGTAATGTCAGTGAATGTAGTCTATATAAGCATTTTCCCCTTGCACCTTTGTTAAAGAGGATTTTTCTTGTTCTAAAGTGCTTTCTCTCTCCTCAACAAACAGCTGACAAATTCATCTCTCCTATTCAGAGACAAGGATGTTGTGCAAGACAGTGTCAAAGGCTTTGTACAAGTCCAGATAGATGATGCCAGATGTCAGTTGCCCTTCCCTTGTCCACCAGTGCTGTGACTCTGTCACAAAAGGCCACCAGATTTGCCAGGCACAATTTGCCCTTGGTGAAGCCATGCTGGCTGTCACCAATGACCTCCTTATTTTCCATGTGTCTTAGCATATTTTCCAGGAGGATCTGCCCCATGATCTTGCCGGGCACAGAGACGAGACTGACCAGCCTGTAGTCGCCCAGGTTTTCCTTTTCCCTTTTTTAAAAATGGGGGTTATGTTTCCCCTTTTCCAGTCAACTTTCCCCTTTTTCAGTTAGCAGTTTCTTGTCTTTTTTTTTTTTCTCTTTTAGAATGCCCAGTGAAATGAAGCTTTCCAAACTGCAAGAAGTAATAATTATTATTATTTTTCTTCTTTCTTTCCTAAAAATTTTAACATATTATGCCTTCATAGAAGTCCAAAAGTTGTTTAGGAACATTGGTTCTCTACATACAAGGCAAAAAAAGAACTTTAACACAATCCTCTGAAAATTGCGTACCATTTAATAAAGCTCATGTGATTACAATAAATGTTATTAAATGTTGATAGCATACTTCATCTTAAAAGTCCCACCTACGCTGTGCTTGAATGTTTTTATTCTAGAAAGCTATATATTCAATTAATAGTTAAAGCAGTGTTTGGAGTAGTTTTCCTTTTATTTCATCCAACCAGCTTGAAATGAACATCTCAGTTTAATGGATTTTTGAGATAGTTCAAAATTTTGTCTGTCCAGGCATGTTCAAGAGTCAATGAACTGCTGCATTCCAAAGACACTGAGGTGCTGGACTGCATCCAAAGAGCAATGAAGCTGGGGAAGGGTCTAGAGAACAACTCCTAAGAGGAGCAGCTGAGGGAACTGGGGTTATTTAGTCTGGAGAAAATGAGGCTGAGAGGAGGCCTTATCACTGTCTACAACTACCTGAAAGGAGGTTGTAGTGAGGTGGGTGCTGGCCTCTTCTCTAAAGTGATGAGTGATAGGACAAGAGGAAACTGTCTCTAGTTGTGCCAGGGAGATTTAGATTGGATACTAGGAAACAAAATTCTTCACCAAAAGGGTTGTCAAACACTGGAACAGGCTGCCCAGGGAAATGGTTTAGTCACCATCCCTGGAGGTATTTTAAAGATGTGTAGACACATGACTTCAGGACATGTTTTAGTGGTGGACTTGGTACTGTTAGGTTAACAGTTGGATCTTAAGGGTCTTCTCCAACCTAAGTGATTCTATGTTTCTGCGATTCTATGACTTGAGGTCTTTTCAGAGGATGGTGACAGAAGAGCAAACTAAGACATTAAATAATATGAAAAAAATAATAAATTAAAATATTCAATTCTCATCTCCAAAAGCTAACATCACACAAGTTTTATCCACATATAATATGCTTGATTCCTCATTGTATAATGTCTTTGTACTGTCATTCACACGTATTCAGGCTGTAAGGGGAAGGACATCAGATTAGATTATAGCTCTGTTCCTGTTTGCAAAATGCAAATGACTTTACAAAGTGTAAGATTACAGAAAATGGAAGGCCGCAAGACATTTCTGTAGAAGAAAATTAAAATATATAATTTAAAATTGACAAATAATTCATTACAAGAAAGTAAAAGTTTGAAAAACAAACTACAGCCAGAGGGTCTAGACAGTATTGTAATTTCTGTGTTGTCTTGAATGGCCAGATTCATTAGCAAGGTTAACATTATGGATCTGTTTATGTTGGCTGTAGGAAGAATAATATACACAATGAAACAAGATGTGAAGGACATATTAGGTCAGAAGCAAATGCATGAAGACGAACTGTGTTCTAGAGACTAAAGATGTATGCTGTTGTCTTAGTTTACCTCTGTTTATTGTGTTTCATGTTTCTAATCCTTGAAGATTTCTGAACACTGACTCCAATGTACTTTTGCCATGGAGTGACAATTTGCGAAGAAAAGGGAGGTAGGGTTTAGCTACATCATGGGGGCAGTTTGTCTCAGGACTCTTTTTTTGTACACATGCAGGTGGAGGCCACTCAGCTGCTAGAAGACAGCCAGATAACAGCAAAAGAGCTAATACTTAAGTTACAAAGTTGAAGGTCATGCAGACTCAAGGTTCGATGTTTTACATTTAGATTCACACGTTTTATGAACTTTTCATGTACACACTGTTGCTCATGTATGGTTTCTATCCCCTCTCTTGCTCGTGACTGCTGATGAACACCTCCCTCAGAAAGCCACAGAAACCCCTGCACAACGGGTGCATTACAAAAAAAGTTTGGCAAATTTTAAGAGCCTGTCTTTTCTGTTCAGTAAGGTGTTGTCTGCAGCCATACTTCAGTACCTACCAGCTCTTCAGAAGGCAGTATATAGTGATTTCTGTCTGACCAATGACCTATTTGGAAGAAGGGGAGGACATACACTATATCCTTTGCTCCTCTCCTTAATATCCTCAGTCATTTGTTTGCATTGTAAGAGGTAGGTAACATTTCAACAAACTTAAAAATAGCATGTAAATATAGCATGATCAGAGTTTTGAAAGGGAAATTCAACAGAAGAAGATAATGTTCACTTCTAAGGACATTTTTATTTTCCTGAAAGTGTCAATCTCTAGTGAAATCACATAGACACACTAAAGCATGCATATGAGTGGAAAATACATTTGGAAGGATGCACTTAAAAGCAACAGCCTATATTCCAAAGGGAGTAAGCCTACCCACCTCATTTTTGAGGTGATCAGATTCTTTTTAATCTCCAGGGATTTCTTTTAAAAAGACATTTCAGTTCTTCCTTCTTCTAGAGGTGCTTAAATAGATAATCAGCAGCATTCCAGAAACGCAAAATAAAATAGATAGCAATGATTTTTTAGCGTGTAAATTTTTAGCAATTTACCCACCCATGCTTAAGTAAATAGCGATAGTATTGTATCAGCTCATATACAGATGCTGGGATCCCAGGATATCAGTCTGAAAACTTTTTGTAATTTACAGTTGAAACCAAGAAGACCAAAAAATTACTTAAAAATTTCATGTTTTCTGTCTGACTGATCTCACACTCCATCTGTGTCATTGTATAAGGTAATAAACCAGTAAGAACACTCTAGATCTTATGATTTAACCAAAGAAGATTCACAGGAGATAGGGGAAAGATGTAATGATGATTCTAATAGTACAGAGAAGGCAAATGGAGGGAAAAAAAATGGTTTTCATGAATCTGCAAGTATGCAACAAAACCAAAGTAGACTGTAAAACACGTGTCATATTCATCAAAAATATTTTTACAATTAAAATTTTAATATATTTGTTATGCAATCTGTTTTTAAAAAATCACTCAGTAAATCAAGACAAAGGAATAACAAAGTTGAGAATGACAACAATAAAATAATCAAGTAAAACTTTTATTTGCACAGTAATATATTAGAAAAACATTCTGCTTCGAGCAGTTGTTTTGCTTAAGAAAAACACATATTTTTCTTCTGACAAATTTATGCTTTTATAACAATCACTTTGTATATTCATGAAGTGGTAGTGACTGCACAAAAAAGCATATTTTGTACAGAAACTGGTGTAGCAAGCTTAGGTTCAAATACAAGTTGGTCTAAAAGACTTTCATATTGCTTGTTTCACACTGAAAAGTGCTTTTCACTCAGGTAATTAAATTTGTATTTGTTTCACAAAAAAACCCCAAATCTCCCTCCAGCTCACAAAGAATTAAGATACTACTGTTTTAATATCTGTGTTTCATTGCCAAAGGAAAACTAGGAAAAAATAACAGTAAAACTGATGTTAGTGGTGATTAATTGTCAGAATCTTGTAGATGTTTTATGCATCAATTTATTTTTGTTGTTATTGTTATTTTCTGTTATGAGACTGAAAAAAAAGGAAGCTTAAACCTTTTTACTGTCAAAAATAATTATCAGTTAACATAATGTTTGCAGTGTTGATATGTGGTGGCAACACACTATATTTTCACTGCAAAGAAAGAGGTTTCATATACAAGAGAAAACTCTGTTGACAGTGAGACAGAAGCATCTGCAATGAGCCAAAGATCAGACTAGGCTCCTTGAGTGGCTTCATGGCCTATAGAAATATAAATCATTTGGAAGAGAGTATGCATTTCTAAAGGGATTTGTATGGCTGGTTTCTAATTCCTGTTCACCATTCTTATTTATGAAGCAGAATGGAACAGAAAAATGTACTCTTGAGCATCTGAGATTTTTTTAGATACAACAATGTCAACACTTCTGCATTGTCAGACCTAAATGCAGCTGATATTAAAAGTTCTAATCCATGTGGTTTGAAACGGACATTTCATAAGGGAACTGTGAATTCTCTTTTTGGATTCTTGAATTAAAAGAGAACAAATTCAGTCATATTTTTATTTATAGCCAAAAACTGCAGGACACTTTGCATATTTCCCAGTTCAAGTTAACAACTGTCTTTAACTCATTCATGAAATAGCTTCATGGCACAAACAAAACACAAGAAAGACTGTTATTTAAGTGAAGGAAATGACAGTGCCAAAAAACCCAAAACATCCTGCTCCTTTGGTTTTACAAATCCACATGAAGAGTGAGTTTGGATTTTTGTTTTGTTTTGGTTTTTTATTTGTTTTAAGTTTCTTTGTGGTCTGAGATAGATAATAAATAATGACTTGAACTGTCCAAAGTGAAAACAGCAAGGCTAACCTGAAAAAGACGTCTTGCAGGATTTCAAAGTGGAGTGGAACACTGTCACAGATTAAATCTCTCACATGGTTATGATTTAACAGTAATCTGAGCTTTATTGGTGGTGTGAGGTAAAGCTTTTTAGCAGCTTTTAGTAGTTGTTTAGTTTAAAGATCAACAAAGTGCTTCAGTGGAAATACGTTTTTGATTAGAGTAATGACTTAATTACAGATTCAAGAATGACAAGGATCACACTAATTTGCAAAGTATTCTAAACATGCACATGTACAAAGCAGGCAGAACACAGAAACAGGCAGACAGACAGACAAACACATAATCTGTGCAAAATATGTGGATCCAGTAAAACAGGCAAACAGGGGTGCTAGTGTATAAAAAGTTTCTCTCTTCTGCCTCTATGAAAGAGGCAGATAGAGCAGCTAATAGTTAAAAGTTGCCTCTTTCTTCTCAGGTTAGAGCAAACACTCACAATGCATTGGCATTCCTCAACAGGCTATAGTTGAGCCTCAGGAAGCAGGACTTTGCCCAGGTGTGTTGTGGCCTTTGCCAGCAGATGGTCCTGAGAGGTGTCCCAGCTCAGGGGAGGTGCTCGTGACAGCCTGCTGCCACCCAGGAGAGCTCAAAGGGTCTCCCTTTTTGGGTAGCTACTTATAGGGTCTGAGATAATTGACTTCTGTCAGGTACTTTTCCATTTTGGTCTACCTTGGATGATGTAATGCTCTGGTGTGTTACAGAGGGGAAACGGGAATCAGAGATGTGGAGGTGCCACAGCCTTGAGGACCCGGCTTCAGAGCTCATTCCTGTCTCACACTAATTAATGTATGATGCAGGAGGGGAAGAGTCACACCAGTCACCAAGCGTCTGAGGAGAGGGAAGGAGGCTGCACCACCACAAAGTATTATATTCAGGCCATGTTAAACCAAGGGTTGTTTTATATGCACTTACCTTCAGGTAAACCGAGTTCAAGATCAAACATTGCTAATATTATCAGGCTCTCCAGATGTCCCTGGGTACTTCTGTTTCCCTATCAAAGCACAATTAGGCAATTCTCCCAGCAAAACACCAGTTCTACACTGCGGTACAGCAATAACAGAGAGCTTCTTTTTCCTATCACTTACACTGTATGTCAGTAAACAGAGACACCAGCAACCTCAGTGTCATTTGTCAAATTATTCTGGGACTGGGGACAGATCTCTGATTCTCAAGCCTATGCTGTACCGCTAGATAAGATTCTTATCGTTTCATTACATCAATGTGTGTTTTCAGATAATGTTATGCAGATGGAAATATTGTTAGCTTCAAGTTTGTAGATAATATAAACATACATTTTGCTTATTTTTAAAAGGATTTCAGTTGCCAAAGTCTATGATAAAGTATGTTTCTAAAGTCTATAGAGTTTTGTAAAATATTTGAAGATGGGTCTGCAGAGATATACTCTGTCAAGAAGCTTTTTGAGAAGTGTCAGACTGGCAAAGCTGGTGCATCTCTGATATGTCTTCAGCTGCATCTTTCCTAGTAACAGCTGAGGAGACATGGGGTTGTATCCAGTGACACTGGCAGGCCCCTGGCCTTGTGAAAGAAAAGTGGCTGTGGAAAGGGCTGGGAGTGTCAAATACAATGGAAATGGCTCATGGTTGAAATGGATAGCCTGCTTCAGGGGAGACAAAGGTTTCACTGAGAATGCAGGCTTTGAGTTACTCCTCTGTCTCTGATGTTTTCGCAGTCTATTTGAGAAGCAGGATCTGTAAGCAGAACAGTAACTGTCCATACACTGCAGGTGGAGCAGAAATTTGCGTGAGAATAAAGTTATTCTTTGGTTGGTTGTGTGTGCAGGAGGGGTATGGTGCACTAACCTTACAGATCCTTCCAGTGGTCTTCAACAGGTCAAAGACCACATACATATTTCAAATGATTTCTCTCTGTTTGATGATTACCAAAATATTTGTTAAACAGATTTGGTAATGGCACTTAAAATTAGAAGATTTATTAGGTTTCCAGTCTCCCATTACTTATTAAAAAATATAGCTTCTTTCATAAAAAATATTTTTAGTTTCTTTCCTTCACAATGAAAACATGGTTATTGAAGACAGTTGTCAAATTTTAAACAGAAAATGGTTAAAATTTTTACACTTCCAGAAAGCTTTCAGAGATTATTTCTTGGCACCTCTGAACAATTATTAATCTTGGCTCACTGCTGTTTCTCCTTTCCTCCATCTTAAACTTGACAATGACAATTATCAGAGATCACCAATGCAATCAGTTCAGACCCCAGCCACAGATATGAAAAGGCACCTCCCTGGATCCTTCTTTTTTTTTTTTCATTTTTTTCCCCTGCCCCCAAAACTAAGAGTCTGCGGTAGGAAACAAAACAGAGAAAGTACGTGTCTGTGGAAGTGAGGGTGAGGAAGACGCTGCTGCTTGCTGACAGACGAGTGGGTTGGGCACCTGAAGCAGCCACTCTGTGGTTTGATCCCATGGACATGGGAAGTGCCAGGTCTAAACCCTTCCTGGGAGGGAACTGCTCTGTTTCTCCGTTGAAAACCCAAATGTGGATCTAAAATGTGCATAGTAAGAAAATGTAATGCATGTTAGCATTGCAGTGCTATCAATATAAAATAAAATTCATGTTGGTACTGAAGTGTTTGATAAATGCATTTTATTTACCTGATAGGGTGAGGGAGTGTTTTAGCTAGTTTAGTAAGAATGCAAGATATTGTCACCAAAAAAACCCGCATTTACTTTGTCTTCTTTCTTAGACCAGTAAACCTGACTTACTCATACCTGAGCTGGTACTTTTTGATATGGTTATAATTTCAGTTAATTCATTCCCTTGCATTTAGTATAAAGAAAAGCATACGTATTTTCAGCTTTAATTACTTCTAAATCCTGAGTGCCTAGCTAATACCTTGAGACTTGTTCTTTCAGTGTTTTTCCCTTGTAATTGCTCAATAAGCAAAAGTGTCTGGTCACATAGGAACAATATTATAAAAACAATCACAGCAGCCAGCTAAAATATCTTATTAAATTTCATAAAACTTTCAGTCTCCTAAATGTTTTCTTGGAGAAGGTATGCAGCACAACATAGATACAATCATAGCTCACAGATACCTCCTCCATGTTTTTATAAATTAAACATTATCTCATGCTGCTTAAAAAAACAGAGAATAATTAATTAAATAAATAAACTAAACAAGATTCCATGCTGTCCACCAATATCTGGAACTTTGCCCTTTGTCTTGAAAAAAAAAAAGATAGTCATATGAGGTGTACAAACAATTTACAAGATTTACAAGGTTGTTCTCTGATGCCGTTTGTGGCACCTGAGAATATGGGCCTGAGACTTAGAAATTCAGAGTAGGCTCATTTTTAAAGGAAATGGTTTACAAAGTGATAAGAATTAATCCAAAGCATATGCTGCTCATTAGAGTTTTAAGAGGTTGCAGTTTCAAAGTTTTGCATGCTCTGTTGATTCAAATCACCCATGCTTACGGACATCTAAAATATTCATGGTCTATGGATCTCTGATGGGATAATACACATCAGGAATCTGCCATAAAATCAGTGTGTGAATGTTATTTATTTAGTTAGTTGAAAAAAATATGATTCAATGTTCTCTAAAGTGTGAATCTGTGAATTAATACTGCCAGGAGTGATCATGCCCGTATTAGAATGAGTAAAAGGTGCATATCCTTGTAACATATAAAAATTTACACCCCTGGCAAGTAAGTTAATCTAGCTAATTCACATGTGTTATGACTAGAAGTATTTTTCACTGATTTGGAGAATGATATTTTCAGTCTACATTTTTTAAATAAGGTAAAAGTAACATCTACCACTTTAGAAAAGGGTAGCCTTTTCCAACTTTTCTACATACAATTAATACAAAAAGAGAGTGAGATATTCAGCTATTATTTACAAACTCACTCTGAAGAGGCTATGGTGATTTATATGTTTAGACAATCTTCCCTGCAACACTACTTTTGCAAAAATTAATTATGTTTTAGAGTCATAGTAATACGATAATATGATGCAGAAATTTTATCAAAAGCCATATTAATTAATTCTAGCACTAGTCACTGATCATTAGTTCATGCACTGTAATAATCAGTTCCAGAATCAACAAATTCTATGTTCTCAGTTAATTTCTCTGTTTTTAAAGGGAGCCAACTCTAACACTCTTTTAACAAAATCAAAAAGAATCTCTGTTATTTGATAGATTAAAAAATTTTAATCAATTTACACTTTATTAAAAAAGCCTGGAGAAAACTTACATTCTTATTGTGTTGCTACCAGAGTCTCGCAAAGGTTTATTATATATCAAATTCTTGCCTTTTGTCTGTAGCCATTTTATTTTCTTAACTAGATGAGAGTACATCCATATCCTTTTTTTGGGTTTTGTTATTTAAGTCATATTTTTCATTTCATTGTAGAATTTAGGTCAGCATTTTTAGTTTTTTGTTATCTAATTTATTAATTTCATCTAGCTTGGGCATAAAAGTCATTGTAAATACTGGAGTATCTTATAGCTATATGTTACTTTAAAATATTACCAGGATTTTGGGCCTTGAAAAAATTTGCACATTTATTTTAAAGCATATGACTTACTGAAAGAGCTACTTCAAAAATACTTGATAAACTGAGATAACAATGTCACAGATATTATTTCATATTACAGAAGAAAAAGTTAGGTAGAGAATCAGGCAGACATATTTTTCTTGTTTTAAGTATTAAGACTCTTCTAAGAAGTTTCCTGTCAAAGTCTGGTCCCCTGAAGTCTGTGATTGTGATCCTGTTTTTTGTCCTGCTTCTTCCTCTCAGGGTCCTGTACTCCACCATCTCAAGGTGACTACACTTAAAGACTGCGACCAGGTTTTACTGACCCGTCCTTTCTGGTTTAAAGGTATCACACCCCACAGAGCATCTCTCTTTGATGGTTCCTTGATCATCTGCTAGAGAGGTATCATCAATGCACTCCAGAAACCTCCTTGATGACTTGTGCCCTGTTGTGCTGTCCCTTCAACAGACATCGGGGACTAGAATCACTCCAATGAGGACCAGGGCCTCAGAAGTGGATGCTTCTGAAGAGGACATCATCAGCTTCTTGATTAGGAGGTCTATGGCAGAAACTCACAACATCACTCATGTTGGTCTGCCCTCTTAGCTCCAACCCATATGTCCTCAGCTGTCTCCTCTCCCATTGCCAGGTCACCTAAAAAATGCTGACACAGAGCCTTGAAACTGCTGCACAAAATCCTGTGTCTGTTGGCTCACCCTGCTAACTGTGCTTCTGATTTTTATACAAATAAAAATGGAAACTTGAGCAACCCAGGCACTTATTGATTTAAATATGTTCCTAGAAGCACAAAGTAATTACCTGGAGACAACTACCCACTTTCATAAGAAAAAATTACTTTATAGCAGTTCTCTAAAATGGAAGTTTAATTAAAGAAATAAGGATACATTGGTCTATACAGTAGGGGAAATAAGGTCACGCTCCTTAATAAAACAGCTCATCACCTGTTGTCACCTCTTATGTTCATGTGTAGAACACTACAACCTGCTTTTCGAATAACAAGCAGAAAAAACCAAACTTCCTTATCCAAATTAAATAATTAATTTGAAAAATATCAGTCTTTCTCAGATAATCAGGGAAGAAGTTGTATAGATGAGTTATTTTGCTGGAATCTTCTAAGTAAGAGTTAATTTCTTCAAACCCAGATTAGTTGCTGAATGACTAGTTTGATTAATAATATTTGAGTAGTTAGTTATTCTTTTAATAAAAATCTATTTTTCCACACTTCCTTATTTCTCAAATATGAAATTTTAACATTTTATGATAATTTGGAAACAAATTTTTCACAGCAGGTTCACATGTAGAATGTTCTCTAATGTAAAATATGTATGAATTTAAAGCTACTCTTTAGATGCAAGACACCAGTTAAATGCCTAGCAGCCACATTAAGGCTGCAGCTACTTGTCGGTGCTACTTATATGGCTAAAGTCTAGAGATTGGGGAAAAAAAATACAATAACAGATTTTACATTCTTTGATTGCAATATTTACTTATAAGTTGAAAATGAGCATTTCGTAATGCAAAGATGAGAGAGTAGTTGGAGAAGGGAAGCATGTATGACACATTTTTAAACTAAAATTATTTCTGGCTTGAGACAAAATAGATAAGCAACAGCTGTGTCTACATTGTGATGCATACAGTGACCTCATATAGCAGGGATAGATTGAGGTACCCTTGTTCTATGAACAGGAACTATTAAGCAGTTGCTGTAGTGAGAAAGAAGAAGCAGTTGATGCTTATTTCTCATTCGAAACAGGTAGCCATTGAAAAATCAATTCTGTTGTCTACATGCTTAATTAGGAACAATCCATCAGAACCAAACTGCGTAGATACCTTATGAAAATCCTAGCCCTTAATTTCAGGTTTGCATCAGTTTTTAGAGAGAGGTATTTAGAGACAAAATAATAAGGGAAAATTTTCCTGTTTTTTCTATTCATCAGTCACATTAATGGTACAAAAATATACCATAATGTTCACCTCAAATTAACTATAAAACAAGGAAAAGGATTATTTTCTCATTCTTGTATCTCTGCTATAACTTTCATCAGTCCTTGTAGAATAAACATGGTGTTTAACAGAGAACATAAACAACATGGAGAATTGATATTCTGATGATTTATTTTTTTTTTTAATGTAAGTGCCTCCTAATTTTATAACAGCATATGGCAACTTTTTTCTCCTTGGCTTTCTCTTTTGTGTAACACTTTTGTATTACCACAACTATATAAAACACCCATTCACTTCAGAAACACTATTATTTCACTACTAAACTGGGACATAGTTTCCTATTACTGTGTGTGCTTAACTCTTGTTGTTATTGATTGTAGTGGATGTAACATTTACTACACGTTCTTTTCTTTTAAAGTAAACACTGTTTTGTGTGACAATCCTGGAAGTCAACTATGTTGCTGTTGCCAAAAAAAAAAATCTCACAAAATTCGTGAAAAATCATTTTATGTGAAAAATTCATTATTTAAATGTGACTGAACTTTCTCAACTTTTTATACCTTATGTCATAAGGGAAGAATTAAAGATAAGGTGGCCAAAAAATTTGGTTTTTCAGAGAAGAGAAGGAGTGGTGCTAAAATGATCTAATTGTGAACATTCTAAGATTAGTGAAATCTTGTAAGTTATTCAAAGAAGTGCTGTATGTGTTTGCATGGATTGTCTGTGACCTGTCTGAGATTTGTTTGCAATTTTATCATTCAAACATGCTTTACTTTACCAGTAGTTATCTATGAATTCAACAAATCAAGATTTTACAGACAAAAGCTCTTTGTGGCTAAGATCATAATCCACTGGTGGACAGTCCTTGAAGATCTACAAATTTTTATTTTCTGTTGTTACAGCAGACCCAACCCAGTCACTATTTCAGGTCCAGATAAACATACCAAAAGCCTGCTGCTTCCCTAAAACCTGAAAAAAGGAGACAGAAGATTAGGAAGAGTGTGTTACTTGTTCACAGGAAATAAATTAAAGCAGAGAAAGACTACTCATTACTCACTACTCGCTACTTTATTAAACAGTGAGGGAAGTCCCTAATTCAGCTGGAGATGTCAGCTCTGTGTCCTGAGACAGCTCAACAAGCTGTATTCTTCAAATGCAGCTGGCTGGAGGGTTAAATCCAGTCTGCCCAGTAGGCTTGGAGCTACTAAGAGGAGGTAGGAGGTCTGTGTGCACACCCTCAAGTGACAAGCTAGTAAAGAGAACGTCAAGCACTAAGATCAAAGGAACGAAGACAACACCAAAAACTCTTTTCATTTCACCTTTCAACTTTTTCCTGGAAGACAGTTCTCAGTAGAAATGGCTTGACATGGCTTTTTCACCATTGTTTTTCCACTTGCTGAGAAAAAGGAAATACAGAAAATACCTGAACAAAGCACTATGTTCTACACATTTCCTTCTTCCTAAAAATGTTAGACATGTCCTTTCTAGCATAGCAACAGTTAAAACAAACTGACACATATTTGCACATAATTGCCTTCAGAGAGTACACGGTTTCTGAATTTTATAATTCAAAATCTTGTTTTAAAATAACTTTCTAGATGAGCAATTTTCAAAGATAACTGGTTTAACTGTATTCTGGATAAAATCATCCAGAACAAAAATTAGTTAAACTAAGAAAAAGGCCATAATTTAAAATGTTATTTATACATTTTATTTATATCTAGATTTTATTTATAAGACCTATGTTTCACTGTTTTTTTCATACCGAGACTCCGATCTAAGATACATCAAGGGACGAGATTTACCAGTCTAGTCTTCTGTAAGCAGCTGCTGAGTTCAGTGCTGTAAGTATATTTCTCAGGAAAACTGTGTGGGTTTTTTTTGTTTTCTTTCCGTGTATCCTATAGTCCTTACAAAAAATAGCGGTCTCAAACTATTTGCAGCTTCAGTTCATGTTCTGCAAACATAACTACTCCTTTGCAATACACCTCAAGAATATTGCACAATAATGACCAAAAAATAGACATTTCTGCTTGTTTAGGTATTTCACAGTCTTGCTACCATTCCCGTAAAAGAGTAGGTGAGACAAAACCCTTCATGTTCACTGTTAAGGACATTTATGCAAGTTGAAGATGATGGAGGATGAAAACCTTCAGACTTTTTAGAAAAGTAGAAAGTATTAATAGGATATACTGATGCGTCTAGACCACTGTCACAGGGGAAGAGTCAGAGATCCCTCAGACAGATCCGATGTAACAGATTATTGAGTTTTAATCAGTAAATTTAGGTATGTAAAATATTTTAAAAGTACAGATGGATTGGTGGTCAATATTGTACTACTCACTACATTTAAAATTAGTATTGGATGCAAAGATTATCACTTAAGCTTGCTATACATATCTTAAAGTTATGTGCACATGAAAAATATCCCTTACCAACACATCAGTGTCTGGTGTCAGGTGAGGAATCTCTCAGCCTTGAGGGGTAACCTTGAGAGGTGTCCTTCTTCAAGGGGACATCATCACCATGTAGCCACGTGCTATGGAGGGAGAGCTCAATGGACTCTGACAGCTGCAGATATTTATAAAGTGGTGGATTTGTAGTCAGATTTTCTGCTGTGTTTATACAGTTTCAGCCGTTATTTATCATATCAGCTCATTCTCCAGCCAAATCCATTTTTCGGTTGTGCTGGTGTGTAAGGTAAGCAACAAGTTTACCTTTGATTAGGCCTACTTGCTGAGCTTCTCCCTGGACCAAAGTTTGGTTAGTTTAAACAGGAGGAGTGCATGTCTCAGAACTACATGTGATGCTAAACAGTCAGGATGCTCCATTAGTCGCATCAGAGCATTTCCAAGCTCCCGGTCCCTTCCAGGAGGCCCTTGACTGCAGAAATGATTCAGACTGAGGCATGGTCAGAAGTACAGGATTATTGTCCTCTTCTTAAGCATTGATCAGGAATAAGACAGCTTCAGAGGGACCCCAAACATTGTACCTCTTTATTTCCCCCTTTTTCCCTCTTTCAAGTTCTTCCCAATTACCAAAGTAATTTCTTTCAAACAGCTCCCTCCTGTTTATTCCTTCACTGTAGATTCTCATTTTGCTGATTTATGTCCTTACTTACTACCTGTGATGGAGTTGCCTTGGTAATTTCTGTCTTGACAAACAACTCCTGTTAATGTCTCCTTCTGTTACACTGTTTCTTATTTCTGTTATTTCCCCCCTCGCTGTCTTGTTAGTTCAGTCACTACTCAAGGTTGTTGAAGTTGTGTAACCTGCACCTCCTCTTTGCTATCTGTAACACCTTGTAATTTTGCATGTTAACTTAGTGCAGCCACAGTTCAGGGTCAGCATTCCACATGAATGCCAGAATGTAGTTAAAAAACCACAAATGGCAAAAAAAATCCCTTACAATCTCATGTCAATGAGTAGCTTTATGAACTGTAGCACCAAGTTGTTCTGTAAGCAAGACATTCTCTCCTCCACCAGTATTCAGTCTCCCATGTTTTAAACTTTTCTTCTCCATCAGAAATGTGTTTCAATAGAAACCAATGATCCACTTTATGGATTATAAGATAATAATTTTACTTTCACTATATCACCTCCAGGATTTTCTTCTTAATGGCTGTTATTGCTGTCAGTAAAACTGAAGTTACACTAAGTCAGACTAGAATTTCTGTATAAAATTTTTCATAAAAGACAAAATCATACTCAAAGGTCTTTGAAAGATGTCACCAAGTGACACCAAGATATCTCGTTGCCCTTCCAGGAGCTGCTAATAGACAGGCACTAAGTAAGCAGCAATAGAACAACAGTATGAACATGGTCTTGTGACAAAATAATCTTGCCTTCCCTAAGATTATTACCAGGAAATCTAATAACCTTGTAGTCAGTTTGTACAATAATTAAGTATTTTACTCCTGAATGCAGCTATTTCAGATCACCATTTCTGACACTGGTTATGTTGACTGTTAAATGATTTCTATATTGTCCTTTTAAACAACTGAATCATCACCAGCATCAATATCTACATCTGCTGAACAACAGATGGCATTTGTTTTCATGGAACAGATTCCCTGTGAATTCCTTGAAAGAAAGTATTGTTGTGTGTGTGAAGGAAAAATGGGCTATTTTGAGATCCTCTGTCCTTGCCATATGGCTTGGACCTGATTTTCTGTTTTTTCTGTCTGTTGGTATATTTTTCTTCTGAGGAAGTTCCTCTTTCTTGGAAGGAAACTTCTGAATTCATGGCCATAATTTTATTTTTCCACTTCTGCTCCTCTTCCCATCCCTGTGTGTTATGAACCAGATAATTACACAAGGCTTAGGACACAGAGAATTCTGTCCTGTAAAATAAAATTATAATACTTTTCATGAGAGGTAGAATTACCAGCCTGCACCATATATGCTGTGATTGAGTGATGAAAAAGTCCTAGGCCTGATTTTCTGGTGTGTACGTGCAGCTTATCAGGCAGGAAATTCTGTCTACAAAATAAAATTATTACAGTACTCTCACTCAGAGAAAGAATTAGTATTCAATAGGGACAATGATTAATGAATATTGCTCCGGGTTTTGCAGCAAGGTCTGCACAACTTAGGGCCCAAAACACAGATGGAGAACAATGGTGGCTTTAATTAAATAATGCAGGAAGCACTAATTCACTGCTTCTAGCCACTTTAACAACCTTTCCCACAAAGGCAAGAAGAGTGAAAAACATCAGTACAGAGCGGAAATATTTGAATCCCTTTTACCACTGCTTTTTCTCATTATGGACTCTGATGGGACAGAGCACTAAGCAGATATAATCTTCTGTTTAAAAATATGAAGTCAGTTGCCTAGTACTAACCCGTGAATATCTATAGAATTCATAGTACTCTGTGTTTAAAAACTCACATGAAAGCCTGGACCACAATTTTAGATGCTCAAATTTGCACTGTCTCCATAGCTACAAACTGTATTCTGCTTTATTTCAACCAAATAATTAATTACAGTCTGTATAAACATTTGTATATACTCAATATGAACCCAAAATTCTTCATGTGGTTTACTCATTAAATTTCCAAAATCTGAGCTCATAACTCGCAAAACTCAGCAAAGTCAGGTACAAAGTGTTCATATCAGATGAAAAGATGGTTCCAGATCCTTCCATAGTTTCAAAAAATTTTAATTTTATCAATTCTTCGTAACATCCCGTTATGTTGCCAATCAATTTTGTTCTGGAAGTCTGTTGTTGAGGTTCATGATAGACCTGTAGAAACTTTCAGAGGAGCTCAGTTAAGCCTCAACCTTTTCTAAATATTGACCCCAGGTTGGTAGAAGATGTTTATCTGGGCCAGCCTGTATTCTTTTTCCTGAAAGTTGATGTTATGCTGCTGGCCTTATGCTTTTTCTGCTTTTCTGCAGTTCTCTTGTACCCTTATGTGATGGAAGTAGCTCATTCTGCTTTCTACTGAGTATATTTCAGAAATTTCTACTGAAGATCCCCACCATATCTGCAACTTCATGAAAGCTTTTCTTGTAAAAAAAAAAAAAAAGCTTTTATTTCTTAAACTCAGTATTCTGCCACAAGCTTTTCCTTAATGCATTCATCTTTCTAACATCAGTCTTCTGTTTTTCACAACTGATGATTTATTTTGAAAGTTTTCCTCTTTTTTCTCCTCTTGGGGATAACAATGAGAAAATATTTTTCTAACTGATATCTCTTCCCTTTGGATGGCTGCTTATTCTAAGATTTCCTTCCTTGCCTGTGTGGCTGTACCACCTTGACCCTGCAATAACTTCTCTTTTATTCAGATTTTTCAATCATATTTTTCTTCCAACCAATTTAAATCTGAATTTTCCCTAGGTTCTGTGAGTGAACCTCTGAGGCACTGGTTGTATGTATTACTGTATCACACCTCTTTCTCCTTGCCTATAGTGAATGTGATCATGATTGTCAGGGCAATATGAAATCATACTTGTGTTCAAAAAAGGACTGTCTCATGTGGCAATAGAATAGAAAGAAGAGAAGAGAAGAGAAGAGAAGAGAAGAGAAGAGAAGAGAAGAGAAGAGAAGAGAAGCGTTCAGCCGGAGGGGACCTTTTAAAAATCATGTAGTCCAACTGCCTACTCCCTTCAGGGCAAGCAAAAGTTAAAGAAAATTGTTAAGGGTATTGTCCAAATGCCTCTTAAACACCAACAATCATGGGACATCAACCATTTCCCTAGGAAGCTTGTTAAAGGCTTTGACCACCCTCTCGGTAGAGAAACGCTTCATAATATCAAGTCTAAACCTCCCCTGATGCAACTTTGTGTGATTCCCACCTGTCCTGTCACTGGATCCCAGGGAGAAGAGCTCAGCACCTCCCTCTCCACTTACCCTCCTCAGGAAGCTGCAATGAGAGAGCAGAGAGCAATGAGATTGCTTTTCACCCTCCTTTTCTCCAAACTAGACAAAACCAGAGTCCTCAGCCACTCCTCGCAGGACATGACTTCCAGCTTTGTTGCCCTCCTCTGGGTGCATTCAACATATTTTCACATCCTTCTTAAATTGTGGGGCCCAGAACTGCACACAGCCCTCACAGTGAGATTGCACCATCACTGAATACATCAGGACCGTCACCTCTCTTGGCCGGCTGGTTATGCTGTGTCTGATGCACCCCAGGATGTGGTTTGCCCCCTTGGGCTGCCAGGGCACGCTGCTCACTCATACGGAGCCTGCAGTCACCCAGCACCCCCAGATCCCTCTCTGCAGGGCTGCTCACCAGCCACTCCTCTCCCAGTTTATACTTGTGTCTGACATTACTTAATTCCTGGTGCAGAATCCAGCAATTGATCTTGCTAAATTTCACAGCATTGATGATTATTCAATGCTCCAGTCTATCTAGAGCCCTCTGGAAGGCCTCTCATCCCTCAAGAGATTCAACAGCACCTCCCAGTTTGGCTTCATCAGCAAAGTTGCCAAAGATGTTTTCAACTACTGCATCCAGATCATTGATAAAAATGGTGAACAGAACCGTCCCTAAGACTGAGCCCTGAGTAACGTTGCTGGTGACCAGTCACAAGCCAGATGTAGCTCCATTCACTGCAAAACTTTGAGCCCTGCCATCCAGACAGTTATTCACCCACTGCACCATGTAGCTGCTCATCTCACAGCTGGATGACTTGCCCAAAAGTATGTTGTGAGGGACGACATCAAAAGCCTTACTAAAATCCAGAAGAACTACATCCAGTGCCTTCCCTTCATCCAGGAGGTTGGTGACCATATCATAGAAGGATATCAAATTAGTTAATCAGGAATTTCCCTTTGAAATCAGGAAATCAGGAATTTCAACCCACATAGACTGTGTCTGGTGATTTCATTGTTCTTTAAATGCTTTTCAACAGTAACCAGTATGACCTTTTCCAGGAACTGAAGTTAGTTCCTGATGTGTAGATTTCTGGGTTTTCCCTCACACCCTTCTTGCAAATTAGAATAACTGTAGCAAGTTTACAGTCAGCAGGGACCACCCCAGACTCCCAGGACCTTTGGTAGATGATCAAGGTGGAGAAGGTTCTTAAAAACTGATCAGCACTCATAGACTCCTAATCCCTCAAAGGCAGATTTCTAGGGGACACTGATATGTAACTCCCTGAGAAGCTTAAAATTTGTTCTCTTGAAATGTAGGGCAGTAACTCTGTTGCTCTGCAGCTCTTTTTTCTCACTATATTGAAAAACTGAAACTCAACCATTTCATGATCTCTGTGGCCAAGACAGCGACCTACCATCACATCTCCCACGAGTCCTTCTCTATTCACAAATAACAAGTCTAGGAGGGCACCTTTCCTAGTTGGCTCACTGAGCACTTGTGAGAAGAAATTACCTCAAGAAAGTTCGGAGTTTCCCAGACTTGCTTGTCACAGCAATATGGTATTCCCAGTTGGTGTCTGGGAAGTAGAAATCTCCCATAAGGACAAGGGCTACTGATTCAGAGATTTCTCCTAATTGTCTATAGAACAACTCATCAGTGCTATGATCTTGTCTGGGTGATTGGTAGTAGACACTCACTATGACATCTGCTCTGTTTTCCATTCCCCTAATCCTCTCCCAGAGGCCCTCATCACTAACTGTAAGGGCTATACAGTCAAACCTCTTCTTTACATACAGTGCAACTCCTCCACCTCATCTGCCCTGCCTGTCCTTCCTGAGCAGCCTGTAGGCCTCCATCCAAGCATTCCAATTGTGGGACTCACTCCACCAAGTCTTACTAAAACCAATGACATTGTAGCTCTGGAAATGGACCAAGACTTCCAGTTCATCCTATTTATTCCTCAAACTATGTCCATTTGCATACATACATTTTGGATGTGTTTCTAGGTTCTCAGTGTTCTCTCCAGCCGCATAAATGTTCCCACTGGCACTGCCACCCTCAGGTGAAGTCATGCCAACCCTTGTCTTACCTCAGGCTCTCTCAGTATCTTCACCTACTGATTCTAGTTTAAAGCCTTCTCAAACAGTGTTGGCAGCTTAGGAGTGCAGAAGCATTTTTCCCTTTGGGACAGGTAGATCCCATCAGGCTCCAAGGGGACCTGAACTGGCCCGTGTAATTCTTTGTATTTTTTTTATGTTAGAAATTTATTAAACTTAAGTTCAGAAAACTAAAAAATGTGTTTCCACTCTCTGCATAAGTTGTCCCAAAGTGTTTCTTAAACTGACACAACCCGAGACAACACTATTATTTTTTTGCTGTATGCATCCTTATTTTATACCACTGACATACAGAAGAGTAATTAATCTTCTCCTGACTATGTATTTTGCCTTCTTTTAAATCTTTCTGAGAGCATGCCTTTGCTTTGCTGGTTGCTAATCACGCCAGGGAAAAAGAATGGCTGGATAAGACACAGTAGCTGTTAATGGAAATCCATGTTATCATGTTAAGAACAAAAGCTTTTATTGTCAAGATGCCAAAAATGAAATGCATATTTCAGTATTTAACTTTGGGGTGTTTATCTTGACATTCTTTAAGGAACTTTTGTTTTCCATAAAACATATCCTGAAAACAATTTGCCTTTGAAAGATTTTTTTTTTTTTTTTTCTAAGAGACATCCGAAATGTACTAGTACTGTGGAATACCCACGTCCAGTCTGGGAACAAAACTCACTTACTGGTATCGGTGTTTTCCCTCAGAGAGATATGGAACAGTAAGGGCAGAGGTGAGTACATGTAGCAAAATCTTTTCTACAGAGAAACATCCAGATGTGAAAATTTTTTTACAGAAAAAGGAACATCTACAGAAAAATTAAATAATACTCTAATAAATATTTAGAGCTTTGTAAACCACAAAAGCAAATAAAGAAAATAAATAATTCTAGTATTGTAAAATTGCTCTGAAACTTGAATGTTCAAACCCATAATAGCTGTTTTAAGTTAAACCTTTGTTTCTACTCCTTTACAAAAAATGCTGTATGACACTAGTTGCCTCCCTCTCGGTTTCAGATGTATAATTGCTGTATGTTATTAATTTTTATTCTGTCTTCTGTCCACAAGACTAAAATTTGTTGTGACTGAAAGGAGAAAAAACCTCACTTTATTTAACACTCTGTACTTACGTAGTGACATCCAAACCACAATCGAGATTTTGTGCTCTGATTACTTTCTGTTGAGTGCAAAAATGGAATGGAGCCTTGAGAATGGGCTAGTCGTTAGGGTAGTTCTGCAGTGTTAAATATCCGGTCACATCTACCTAACATGAAGGGCAGTTGCTCTTTGTTACTGAGCAGGTGAGGTCTTTGAATACAATGTGTTCAGTAAACCGTCCTGTTGACATACCATATGGACTGAGATCATACTCTAGCTCTGACTTTCTCAAACATACTATATTAAGTATAACTTAATTGCATTCTTTCTTTTTTTAAGGAGACTTGATGTCTGTTAGCAAATTTTAATTCTCACTGCATTTCCTGTCACTAATAAAAACTGCTCAGAAGCTTACCAATAAAAATAAAAATCTAAATACATATAAATATCTGAATTTTTTTCTGACCTTCTGTAATATTACTTTAATTTATTTTTTTCTAGTGATAGTGACTAAGATGGCCACTTCATTATTTTAATGTTGCCTATTAACAACGAAGAAAAGTTACGAAAAGTTAAAATTTTTGTGGAGAACACTGAGTGTGTCACGTACACTCTGCCAGTAAAATGATTGCAGTGCAACTTGCCTTTTGTTGCGTGAGAGACTTGGACTGAGTTATTCCCTCTCTCCATTCGTCATTACCACATCCCAGACATAAATGAACAAATTCCTAAAGGAATTGGGCAAGGAAGATATACAGAATATACTAAAAGACAGATTAATTTCTTCATTGGGCTTGACCCAAGAGGACACTCAGAGGAACACAGTATGGAATTTCAGCTGTGAGAATGATAAATGAAAGTACTGATGAAGTAGTGAGTTTTGGTTAACAATTTTCAAAGCAAAACTTTGGTGAGGGAAGTGGGAGACAGCAAGAGAAATTGCTTCTTCCATCAGGAGGAAAACAACCCCAAACTCTCTGACACAAGACACCTGGCCAACAGGGTGAACCTCACCACCATAGCTGTTTGCATGGAAGCTTGCCAACAAGACCGTCACTGAAAAGGAATTAGAGAAGCTGAACGAACACAGCTCTAAATCAAGCAGCAGCAAATAGCTCAATCTTGCTTTCTGTGAGAATCAGTTGGCAAGAGCTGCTCTCCCTCTGCTCCTCTGGAAGGTCCTTGATAGTGGCCTTATGCACCCATATCCTCCTGCACCAGCTATGCCAGCTGAGAACTCCACTTCTCATTTTCCAAGTCTTTTTATTTTTTTTTTCTTCCTCCTATACCAGTAAAGACTCTTAGTGATGACTTAAAAAATAAATCGCGCATGGTGTTACTACTCCCCTCTTTTATCTGCTTTTGAGAGTAAGGTCAGGACTTCTGGAATAAGAGATGTATCCCCCCAAATGAACACAGGCTTATACTACAGGGTGCTTCTGTGCTAGCTGCATGAATAATATGTTACAATAAACCAGAGCAACAGACTGTCACGTTTTTCATTATTTATTCATTAGATTTTTATAATCAAAATCTTCCACAGGTTGTTAGCAAAGATCCAGCCTTCTACATCATCCGTATCCCAGTGGGTATGGTTAATCTACTTCAGGAGCACGCTTTTAAAGTCAAAACAAAACAGCCTATTATATTTCTAGAAGAACGACCAGTCCCCTTCTTAAAAGAACTTCTGACAGAAGACCCAAAAATATGTCTTTCATCTTACCTTTTCATTATAAAGGACAGAATCACAGAACGTTAGAGATTGGAAGGGACCTCGAAAGATCATCTAGTCCAATCCCCCTGCCAGAGCAGGAACACCTAGATCAGATCACACAGGAACGTGTCCAGGTGGGTTTTGAACGTCTCCAGAGAAGGAGACTCCACAACGTCTCTTGGCAGCCTGATCCGGTGTTCTGTCACCCTCACTGTAAAGTAGTTTTTTCTCATATTGAAGTGGAACCTCCTATGTTCCAGCTTGAACCCATTACCCCTTGTCCTATCACTGGATGTCACAGAGAAGAGCCTGGCTCCATCCTCCTGACACTCACCCTTTACATATTTATAAACATTGATTAGGTCACCCCTCAGTCTCCTCTTTTCCAGGCTCAAGAGACCCAGCTCCCTCAGCCTTTCCTCATAAGGGAGATGCTCCATTCCCTTCATCATCTTTGTGGCTCTGCGCTGGACTCTCTCCAGCAGTTCCCTGTCCCTCTTGAACTGAGGGGCCCAGAACTGGACACAATATTCCAGATGCGGTCTCAGCAGGGCAGAGCAGAGGGGGAGGATAACCTCTCTCAACCTACTGACCACCCCCCTTCTGATACACCCCAGGATGCCATTGGCCTTCTTGGCCACGAGGGCACAGTGCTGGCTCATGGCCATCCTGCTGGCCACCAGGACCCCCAGGTCCCCCTCCCCTACACTACTCTCCAACAGGTCAGTACCCAACTTATACTGGTACCTGGAGTTGTTCTTGCCCAGATGCAAGACTCTACACTTGC